>NW_012028196.1:309707-343454 GCF_000956235.1 Wasmannia auropunctata
TGTAATTCCATGAAACATCAGTAGGATCGTTTTCTCAAGTACCGATTTGGAAAGTAGAGATTTCAAGCTGTAAAATGCTTTTTTGAACATCTCGATACGATCATTTTTGACGAAGTTACATTCTCTTGAATTTTGCCTATTTTTGGAGGGTAGAGTAAGTGATGCTTTAATTTTGTTGAGAAGTGTATAATATAAAATGTATTCAATTTAATTGTGTCTCAATTTATGCAATTGAAATCACATTCAAATGTTTATTTCACTATAAATGTTTGTATTTTACGTTTGTTCCACTTAATTTATTCCAAGTGCTCGTATTTCCAATAAAAATTAGATTGAATTTAAATCGGAAGTATATAAATTTAAATCAAAAGAAATTGGATATTATTGTGAGCCTCTAAAGAATAAAATACGGATGAAATTTTCACGCCTCTTAGATTTTTCTTTCGTTTGCTGAAGCCTCTCTTTCCCTGCACTTTTGCGATAAAGCACGTGGCGTTTGAAGAGAGGAAGGGATTTGCAAAGAAGCACTCAAGTTTCGACCCTTCTTCTGATCTACTTAAGATTTTCCGCTGTCGAACCTCATCGCCGAGACACCAAGCCTATTGTCTCGTAATACATGGCGGATATTGAGATAGCCCGTTAATAGGTCGCGTTACACAGGCGCATTATTCAATATTATGCAGACTACAATGTTATAAGAATATCTTTTTAATAAAAAAAAAATAAAAATCTATTGAACGATAGAAACAAAAAGAAAGATAATACAGCCATAAGAGATATGCATACTCGCTTGTCTTTAATAATCATTTCATACCGATAATGCAAATCGTCATACCAGATAAGTAATACAGATAAGCAAATAAGATTAGACAGATCAATATTTATTTCTGAACGTCTATATTAAGATAAGATAAGATAAGAGGTTAAATTATCTAGATAACAGTTAAGCAAATAGATTAAATTGGTATATCGAGGAGTATCGTAATGGCAGGATAAAATATTAATCATTCGGCGTAACAACGAAAGAAAGACTTAATAAAGTGTCTCTTTCAAAAGTTCCGTGATACAAACTTGCATAAAACTCATCCGTGCTCACCGCCTACGCTGTCTACCTATAAAGACGCTCTTACTTATATCGCTGCAATTCAGCAAAGAGAAGCAATCTCTCTCTCTCTCTCTCTCTCTCCTCCCCCTCTTCCTCTCCCTCTCCCTCCCGCCTTCTCCACCACTCCCGCCTCGAGAGACGCTCCGCGGCCGGATTTCTTTCCAAGAGCGTCGCAGACGAGCTTCACCCGTCCCTGCCCCGTAATTGCATTTCCACGAAATCAGCGGCGCCACGGGGCTCGCGTTATTATCGCCGAGGATTTCCACGCCGGCCCGTAATCGAAATGAGAACAACGTCCCGCTTCCCGTACTCTCGGGCCCCGCCTAAATCAAGGCAATCCTCGAAAGAAAGCCGGCAGGGTTGAGTCGACGCGGGACGCGAAACGCCCGCCCCGGCGAGATATTAGCCCTTGACGGCTGAGACTCAATTTCCGGATTGCTCGATAAAGCAGATAACCTGTTCTTACCTCGGGGCAAATCGCCTTGACGGTCCAATGTCTGCTTACCCGTACCTTCCGCTCGAATAGATTCTGATACCGCGGACGAGGATGCTAACGATATAACGATATTGCGCGTTTCCGCTTAGCGAAAATTTGATTGGCTCTCTTCGCGACTCTCCTCGACGATTCACAATTATTATAATAAATATTTCAATGAGCAAATTTTAAATTAAAATTTTGCTCGATTAAAAGAGCCAAAAGTTAAAAGAAGAAAGTTCTATTTGATATATTTAAAATTCATATAAAAATATTACTATAGTTATTAAGATCCAGTTCCGACCATATAGCTCGCTTTTCTATTTATTTCTAAAAAATTCCATTACCTGTCTATTTTTTTATTTCTAAAGTTTAATTTCCAAAACAAACTCCATTTTTTTTTTTTTATTAAATCAGTGTAACGTACACTTTGCGTATATATATGTCATTAGGTGGCTATTTTCTACAACAACGGAATAATTTTTGCCGGAGGAGAAGCCTGACAGGCGAGGGAACGAGGTGAGAGTTACGACCGTAGAGAACGCCGCGACGCGACGTTCCGAGAGGAACGCCGGTATGCTCCTCTCGGTGGGGTTACCGCGGGGGTCACGTCGCAGTCTTACTCGTCCGCTTTCGGTCGCCATTTGTCACAGTGACGTTTGCAAGCACGCCCGCTCGCGGCTGGTGTCTGGCGTCGCGCTACGTGCGAAGTAATCACGCGAGAAGACGTAAAACGCATTCGTCAAGCTCGGAAGGACTTCCGCGCGAAATCCTCGACTAGACGGCGCGGCGCGGCGCGCGGACGCGACGCGCTCCAACCGAACCGTTATCCCTCGCCACGCGGGATAGATAGAAGCTCGGATAGAAGTGTCCCATTCAAAGTATCCCTCTCGATCCTACAGATAATAAATAAATAGAACTTGCTCGGCGTGGGAGAGCATCCAATAATTTAATTCCTTAATTCGGAAGGATCAAATCCTGATTTCTCTAATATGTGATTATATCATGCAATTATAAGAGCTAAATTTGATTCAATTCAGTGATCGATTGAATGTAAATGAAACATAATCTTCCTATCAACATTTCTTATTTTACAAAGAATAAAACAGATTTATAAAAACCATAAATAAAAATTCGAATAAAACCATAAATAAATATTAGAATAAAACTAATTCAATATTGTCTATATTTAGTTGAACATTCTAAGATCTTCATTTTTTAGGAACGTACATGGAAAGAATAATTTTATTAAGTATCTAAAAATTTACTGAGCAGAAAATAATTGTGTTATGGACCGTAATAATTATATAGGTCACTCAAGCATGATGAACAACGCTGCAAAAAGTTTTGACTTTCTAGTAATCACAGCTTGAATGTTCTAATATATTTATTATTTTAGTAAGGCAACAAAATTATTTTCAGATCTAAATTATTTTTAGATCTAAATTATTTTTAGATCTAAATTATTTTCAGATCTAAAGAAATTTATTTTCAAATGAGATTTAACATTTTTAGATACTTTAGCAAAACCGTTTCTGTGTACAATACATATGCTTTAAACAATTTTCTAAGATGTAACAGTCTAAAAATATAGAAATAAGTTTCAGCAAACATTATTTCGCCCAATCTAATATCAATTACGAGTTCAATTTTTATTCTTTTTCTTCTTCTTCTTAAATTAACTTATCTTTTACTTTTGCTTTTATACATTTATCCACTGCACTACTACTCACAAAAAAACGTGTATACAGTATAATATGTGTAATATGTGCCATGATTGTATATAATATGCAAATATATGTAAATATTCGCAATGCATTGAGCTTGGATCTGTGGATTTGTTAAAAGCCCAAAAGTGGATCAAGTCATTCCTGTATTTTAAGTATAGTTAATAAAAGTAAAATTGATGCTGCATTTATCACTAAAATTTCTAAGCACTTGATAAAGTTTTTTTTTGCAAGACAGTCTAAAGTACCTATTATCAGATATTTTTAAATTAATTTCTTTAGATCGAGAAACTTTTAATCATATATTTACGTCTTGTAGTAAACAATTTTATATCTAGCACAGTTCTGTACCTAGCGTATCAATATAAGAAATTAATATCGATAAATTATGATTTAAAATTATATTTAATGATTATAATTAATCTAATTTTACAATACAATGAAAGAGAAACGTTTTTGTTGCATGGCTGGTAATTTAATATACATTTTGACAAAACCAAGTCGATTGTGATAAAACGTTTTGATTTTACGACGAACAATACAATTTAATACAATTCATAAAAGCGCGTGCTTGCTCTGTATACTACTGAATCCAACAGTATTCGATATATAATTGTGAAATAGAAATACACGAAACGAGGAAGTTTCCGAGGTGCTATTTCTTTATTTTACGAAATGGAGAGCGAGCTGCCGTTCAAAATTGGGTAATCAAGAAAGATGCTGACCAGGCACAGATGTGTCAAACATTCTAGTTTTCAGACCGCGCGCGGGCCAAAGCGTCTCCGTCTCTCGGACGGTGCTGAAAACTCGATCCGGCGAGGAACGTATTTCGGCAGGAGAAACAGCCGGTGTACGTGCGGGAATGTTCGAAGTACTTTCGACGAAGCCACCGACCGCGACGATGTGTACGTCAGTCAGTTCGTGATTCAAGACGACACTTATAGCTCGGTCTTTATAAGCTCTGAATCAACGGCCATTAGCCTTATGCCCTCAGATAGGCATCTTGTAATTTCTTGTATTCCCGAAGCCAATCGTGAGGCTTCCACGAACACTGAGAGAATGCGCGACGCGGTGCAAGCAACATGGTTCTTCTATTCACGTGCAAAGACACGATGTTTCGAGTTTAAACAGCAAAGCAAAGAAGCATCGCGAAAACGAGTTACCTAACTTGAGAATGTATGCCGTGTCCATGTTCGGCACGGGCGGCGTGCCGATTACCGGTCAACATATCCTAAATCTAGTCACCGCTTTCATATTACAGACAACACGTTCGTTTTTGGATTTGTCACAAAAATAAAATTCACTTAATTAAACATAGGCCTCTCTATTTATATATTTCGCGAATATATTTCACGGAAAGAATCAAACTTTACTATTTCGAAACTTTACTAACTCTATTAAACCCGCAGCACATTATTGTGGCAAATCGAATTCAGCTCTGTCGCAAAATCAAATATTGGCATGTTAATGCTTTGGTTTCCACATTAATATTCCATACTAAATATTTCGGTCTGTCACGTTAAAATAATAATAGAACGGATCAATACCTTACGTAACTAAATGCAACATATAACCAAAAGTCAATTTCCCCAAAATATTTCACAGTTTTCATTTCGAAATTGTACTGTTTTTAAAAATTCCTTTCTTTGAAAACTTTTTAAATCTTTCAATTTATTCTTCTCTTTTTAATTTTATCCGTCTCAAATTTTAATACAATCCATAAAAGCGCGTGCTTGCTCTGTATCCAACTGTATTCGATATATAATTGTGAAATAGAAAAGAATAAAAATCCTAATATTTTCTTATTCCTCAAAACGGCAATAAAAATTACTATTGAAGCTTTCGTAATTGATTGCTGCTCCTGACACATTGCAAAAATTCATATCTGATAAAAATCTAATGAAGCGAATTATATATTCAATCAATACACCGCGCGAATGAAATTAATATGATTGCGCAGTATGCGTGTGATGTATGACGGATAAATTGGAACTAAGTACTAGAATCTATAAATGCCAAATGTTCTGTTCAAAGTCACAAATTGTAGTTCTATGCAACCGTAAGGTCTCTGAGAAACCGAAGGTATGAAACAGCCAAGGATGAGCAACTCGCACCTCTGCTATAGCCCTTGCGAAACTCTAGGATTACCTGCAGTGAGATAGAATGTACCGGAACCTCTATAATCCAATAACTACTAACCTTGCGCTCGTCTCGCCCATGGATAAGCAGTCCCTTGCTGATTCGAGTATTCAAAGTCCTCATCTTTCTTACTCCGTTTACTATTAATTATTCATCCCCTTAATACTTAAACTTTATCGAGCTATTTTCCTCACATATCTCAGTAGAAGCGAGTCGATTATATAATATAAATTAAAATATTTTTAGATAATCTAAATACGTAGATATTATTTTCTATACAATGTGCGATTTTTATTTTGACCAATTCACTTTGATCTATCTGTTTTACTAATAAATAGCGATCATCCAATTGTGAACTATCACATCCTGTTTATGTCTTCGAGCGTGCACGAGTTAAAAGAAGTGAGATTTGCAGGCGGAAATCTTATCAGGGGGCGATTCAATCAATAGACTTATTCACTGATCTATCGTCTTGTACTCTCGCGCCATCCCGTTCTTCAACTCTCCATGGCCTCTTTCTCTCTCTCTCTCTCTCTCTCTCTCATCGCTGTGTCCCACGCCACAGTTCCCGGTTGCACGTCCGCTCAATAGTTACGCGCATCCTACGTCATGTCTCTTAACGCCTGCAGCGTCAGTCACTCGCTTTCCGGAATACATCAACCTCGGTGCTATATTTGTGCGCCTCGGTCACACGGGTGCTGCTCGATAAACTCGGTCACGAACCCAACCTACGCTTCGAATCGACGTTGACCGTTTCTCGAATCCCTCTCGGCAGCCCGTTCAGCCTTATGTCACCACATTGTAAAGCCAATTTTAACGGCGGCCAAAGTTAACATCCCGGGAAACCTTGTGATAAACGTCAACCTATATTATCCTAGCGACGCATTCAACACTTAATATAACTGCTTGACTGCAACTTTTATTTAATTTTATTTGGGTCTTAACAATAGTTTGATAACTGATCTCTTATGCGAATTCAAAGAGAGGGGAGAGGAAAAGGAAATGTTTCAGAATATGTATATATCAGAAAATCTAATGATAAATCATTGATTGAGAGTATAAATTGCAACGGCATTAATGATTCCTCCTGGAATACATTAGCAATCATAATTTAAACAAGAAAACCATAACTATTATCAATTGAAGGGCTTGCTGCTACAATAAGCTAATCCACATTTTGTAATAACAAAAAACGTGAACTTATAAGTTAAAGCAATAAACTTTTAGAGTTAATTTTTGTAGAATACACTTCGAGCAATTTTATGCTCTAAATTTCACATTAAATAATATGATATTATTATAAATCTCTGTAACAGATATCGTCAATAATAAATTTCAATCTTTTTTGATCACTTATTCATATTAACTGTCAAATAAATTAATTATCGTATATTGTCGCGTATTTAAATTTCTTTGTAAAACAATTGTATAAAACTGTATTTTATATATACATATATGTATATATATAATCTTTATTTTCAATTAATAATAATGTTAACATATATTATTAATTGTATTATAATCATCAACTATTAATATCTTCAAACAGATTGATATCAGCTTATATCCTGTACATCTAATTTATCGATTGCATAATCTTGGATCACGTATAGCGGATGTACACGAGCACGTTTTATGCGCTTAACAGCGGCGACGGGCGTACCACGCAGACCAAAAGCAAGAAAAATTAGCTTTCCGGATTAAGTGCAACTCGACGTACTGCAATCCAGACTGGAACCTGTTCCTCTTTCATCGCTGTTTTTCTCTCGGCCCAACCGGGCTCGGCGCGCTTGGTGATTTGACACCGGAATGGAATGCAAATTTAAACGCGTTTCTGCAATTCCGGCGGCAGAAGATAGGTGGATGTAATGGAGACCGCCGTTTCTCGGCCGAACAAACTTTTGCGGACGGCGCGGGAATTGTTCGGCGCGGCATCGTTCGAAACTGCATACCTTGCGATTTATTAACTAGGGTGTACAACCGGAAAGTCAATAACCACGAATCTACGTAGCGAGTATTGCACCAGAGAAGAACAATACACCTTGTAATTTAACATTACCGATAGTTTATACGATACAACCATTATCCGATAGGTCAGAAACTGATTAAATACCCTCAAATCATATGCAGGTTCCCCTATGAATTAATCACAAAGTTCCAATAGTCGATATCGGAAGATTAAAAGAGAAGTTATAAAACAAACGGGACACTTGGTATAAGGATGGCCTGTCACAAGAGAAAAGAGAATGTAAAGTATTTCTACTGAGTTGTGCTTCTTTCTTCGTCTTTATATGTCCCTTCGGGGTGCTCATAGCTGAAACATATTAATATTCCAGTCAAGGACGCGTGCCATCGAGCTACTACGAACGCTGATGCAGTTCCGAGTCCCGGTGCCATCTTCGGAATATCCGGTGTCCCTCCGGAACGCTACGTCGCGGAATAACGGACATGCTCATCATATAATATGTGCAGATTCCATAGCATAATAATCTCTCGTGGAATTTCGTATAATGCTTCCGATCATTATTTCATGCAAAAACTGATAACTATCAATACATAATATAATAATAAACAATTTTATTACGCGTATTGCGGTCCATATAATTAAGGCAGCAGGCTTTCGTCTATAATTTCAAGCCTTGCTTCTACTACAGATTACAGATTATAAGAATAATCTCAAGTTTTCAATTATAATTTCACCGAGGGGTGAATCATCATTAAAAAAAATGTACAGTGATTGCTAATTATGACAATACACACTTTATTGCTAGCATTGCTATTGTATTGCTTTCGTATTGACAATAATAGTACCATTTTATCTTACTACCATCTATTACCTCATGTAATGCCACCTATTGCGCACAATATTGCCACACGGAAAAAACAATTTTGCTTAATCCAGATCTGAAAATAATTTTTGTTCAATAATCAAAATAATTTTGTGCGAAAGTCAAAGTGATTGCTAGAATATCAAAATGTTTTATAGCAATGCTTATCAACTTTAACATTTTAACAAATTATTTTGATGATTCAACAAAAAATTATTTTCAGATCTGTTTTTAGCCAAATTTTTAGACCTTTCAACAAAATCGTTTTTTCCGTGCAAGTATTGCTAACATATTACTATATATTGCTATGTATTGATAGCGTATTGCTATAGTATTGTACTGCCGCAATACGAGCAATATATTTCTTAAAAAATGTACACTAATTGCCATAGTGGTTGGCCCCTCGAATTTCACGTACGTTTGAAAGACAGAAAGAGAGAGAGAGAGAGAGAGAGAGAGAGAGAGAAAGGAGGAGGAGAAGAAAGAGAGAGGAAGAGAGAATTTGGGTATGTGCGCGTATTTAATTTACCAACCATTAATGCAATACTGTAGCTAATGGAAAAAGAATTGTAATAGATTAAAATCCACTTCGAACACTACATGCGAGATAGATTGACGTGAGATAATTCTACGCAATTCAAAATCACGAATCCACATATGCATGCACTCAATCCATTTACTCTTGTTATCAATTGTTAACAAAGCACTCATCTATTAAATCTCTATCATCAAGTGCTTCATATAAAGCATAATATTCACTTCTCTCTCATTGCTTATATACCTATCAACTTTATGTAATAATCAATTTAACTACAATCAATTTTGCAATATTTATTTTTCACTGATTTCTATACATTTCCACGAAATATTTCTGTGCAGGATATACGTTCGATTATTTTAAAATAAATATTCGCAAAAGATTGAAGATAATAATTTCTAAATTCTGAATAATTCTAAAAAAAAATCTCCGCTTTAATATAGGTATCCTACTGTGAGAAAGAAAACAATAAAAAGTCCTCCCTAAAATCAGGATATTAGTATTCCTAGACCGACGTTTTCCAATGACTCGGTGCCATCTCTGTGCTATCCAACATCCCTCTGGACCGCGATGATGGATGGGTTTACTTCCTCTGGCAAGTGGATACGGTCTCTTTACGGAAAAAAGTCGATGTAGACCAACAGTCGGTAAGGTTTCCTAGCAAGAAGCACGACATGTAACGGCAAGAAGCTCCTCCGATACGCTGCGGCTGAGAGCGATCTACCAGAGAAACGGGAATCTACCCGGCAATCCCGTACGTAGCTGCTGGAAACAGCGCCATCGATTTCACTGGTTTCAAACCAGTCTAATATGACCTCAGTAGTCGAGGGAGAGAGTTCTCCTAGAGAGCGAAAGTCCCTGGTGAAACTTCTTCCGGCTTTTCAAAGAAGAATTAGGTCATATACCTATTATAGGTCATTTGATTTAGAGGCGTGTCTTCTACTAATTCCCAATTAATCTTCTCTTTCTTTATGCATTAATACAATTTATATTGTCAAAATATATGCTTCTAAATCTTGTTGTAAAAATACTTACGAAATAATACATATTAAATTTTATTAAATATTGCTTTAATAACGCGATGATATATTTTGTAAAAAAAATATCATTATATACATCAAATTGAATGTTACTGAGATGCTTCGGCAGTCAAATGCGTGAGGAGTGTACAAAGAAAAATAATATAATTCATGCATCTATTTTGAGAATAGTAAGCGTGAGAAATGCAGATACAGCGGCGACTTTATCCATTTGTCATTAGAGTTTCGTTAGCCGTTTACTGCACTGTGCAATTCCTTCCCTCAATAGCGTCAGGATAACATATGAGACGTGTATTGCGTAGCGCATCAATCAGCATTAATAACGCCGGGCGAATAAATCGGCCAAATGAGTAACGGCATTTACGATTACCGACTATTTTATATAATGCAATGTCCGTTAACGCGAAATCACCGCTTCGCTTAACTTTGGAATCAGCCATTAAATCCGGCAGATGAAACGCGATTTGGCTGTATCGACGTCCAGTGTTTTCAATGTTTTATCAGCGCGTTTGCAGATAAATCGTCGTCGTCGATCAATTTGCGCGATATGCCGCTGATCAACATCTCTTTCGTGGAAAGTGCGCGAATATACGATCGAGGCATGTACATTCGTGACATATACATATACGATCGAGGCATATACGATCGCGCGCTGACCTGAAAATAACTGAATGACATTTGCCATAAGCGCGCTCCGAGTATATCGCCTCCCAGCATATTTCCCCATTGATGGCAGGATAATCATACGCGCGCCGAATAGACTACTCTGCGGATTTGGTCAGTTAGTTTCCGCGGTAATCGCGTGGTATGAATTCCGATATTACGTCGCCGGCTGCTGTAATTATTGCTCATAATGTCATGGCGACAGTTGATCAAGGTAAATTCATTGATCAGTTGTAAATTTAAACGGATTCGATCCAAGAGCGAAGAGAGAGAGAGAAAGAGAGAGAGAGAGAGAGAGAGAGAGAGAGATTGGATTAGATTAGATTAGATTCGCTATTTATTACACGCTCTGGAATCGTATCCCCTCAAGCGCTAAAAACAACACAATCGATACAATATTATTTAGCCATCTACAAAAATTAAGGAGGTTCGATAGCAAAATCAAAATACTTTAATCTGTTTAAAAATTATATAGAATATTCATTAAAACGAAACTAATATCATATTAAAATTTCAAACCAATTAACCGTATGGTTTTTAAGAAAAAAAAATCTAAAATTAGAGTTTTATGCCTGTTGTCTTATGACAGTTGCATTACATGATTGATATATTACATAATTACATACATTTAAAATGCTTCCATTTACATAAAAATTAATAATTAGTTAAAGCAAATCTTTTTTTACGTTTTTGCAAAACTTGAATTCCATCCACCATATAATTTTTGTGTATACAAGCAAGAAAGTGATGAAAGTATACCTATTTGACATTTTAAATACTAACGAGGTTATATTGCTGCTTACTTCGTCTTATGACATGTATGTGTGTTGGAATATATGTTCAATGCAACGACAAAGACACATCTATAGGCATACTCCCCTTGCCATCTACCCCCGCAAGTGATCTAACGAACTTCCTTAATGCAAAGTTCCATGTATATCGAATATAAATTTTGAAACAGTTAAAATCGTAACAATAGTGGAGGGAGAACGTATCATATAATGATCGTTAACAGTTTATACTTAATAAGTGGTCGTATAATTTAAGTTTGAACACGAAAGCGGCATTCCGAATTATACGGATGGAATATTATTCCAAATCCCTACAGCACTGCATCTTACAATTAGTGATTTTTTGAAGAACTCTGTCCGGCACAGAGGAAACAGCAGAATATCGCTAAAAATATCGAGTATCACGCGAAATTATGCTCTTTCTAAATTCGAATACATCAAACAAAAGTTTATGTTTTTCTGTTGCAAAATTAAGTACGTCAAACAACCTATAAAATAGATTCGCTGAGACTTCACTTTGAGCCAATAAAATTTATCGAAATAAGGTGTAACATAATCGTCTCATGTTATGCGAAATATAAATAAATCTAATATAAATAATAACATTGAGGGCTTTCAAGTCTTAAGTCCCGTTCATTAGTGTTATCTGTTGATAATACACAACTAGTCAAATGGGAATATTAAAGTAGTTATTACGAGTAACTTTATACGCAGGGAATGCGGTAAAAGATGCTTATACAGCTTGATACAACGACGCATTTATTTTTGACATTATTTTAGTTGCTTGCTTTTTCCAAGAGAGACTGAGAAATTGTAACACCCAGATAGTTGACAGACCCATCGCGATACTCGATGAATGCGTCACCAATCCGTATGTACGGCAATTCCTTTAATAAGATGTTATTTACATAACGAGCTGTTCCTAATATCATAGCTTTTTTCCTACAAGAGTTTAGTGTCAATTTGTTCTCCATTGATCACGCGACGATACTTTTAATATCATTGTTGATTTCCTGAATTGCACTGTGCAAGTTCTTGGGTTCGGTGTGCAAGTAGATCAAAAGATCGTCTGCATAGAAGTTATATGTATATATACATATTTGCAGTGCCTCAGCATAACCAAAAAGCTTACCAAAGTCATTTAAATATAAGACAACAAATAACAGTAGATCAAGAACGGAAATCCTGTGGCATGCCTTTTGAGACATACCTATAATTCAGAGATCAAGATTCGAGATCTCGCCGGATTTCGCACAGCCTGCCTCCTCCGATTCAGATAGGCGCAAAATCCATCTGAGCGTCGCACAACGAAAATTCGTCGTGCCTCAATTTATTGATCAGAATGCAATGATCCACATTATTGAAGGCCTTGGTGAAATAAAAAAATATCATGAGAGAGAGAGAAAGAGAGAAAGAGAAAGACGTCGCGTGATATATAACTTTCGATAATCGTAAAGCGCTACACGCTCGTAACCTGCACGCGCGTCATTTTTCATTTTATTCGCGATGCCCGCTAATTCGTGATTGGCATCACGTATAAGAGCACAACGTGATTTGCGAAATACAAATAACCGCCCTCTCGTCGAACCTCTCTCATGATGATATACGTAGGTGTATCGGAATAATATATCGTCGCTTACCGAGCGAATAGCTGGGATGCCACGGCGAAGGATGGTCCCGTTAGTTCGGTCTCGTGCGAGAAAATTGGAAAAATGTGAGATACCTTCACGCGGCGCGATGAAAGTAAGCGTGCGCGAACAGCATCGCTGAACTTACATATATACTGCGTTTATCTATTGGCAACCGCACCTACCGGCAAGGTATCCCAGCTCGAAAGGTCGCAAATAATAAATTGCACCGAAAGCGCATGCACGCGGTAACAACTGTGACTAAATAAGACGTATGATGAAATCTTGATTTATTACTGAAGCGGCAAAATGAAGCAACTGCTAAATAATGTTTTATATATACAGCCATGGCTATAAATAGTACTTAATTTATTACATTTTCTTGGAAAAGATGGTAAACAATGAAAAAAAAAGATTAATAAAATATCAAAATTATTATAAAAATAAATAGTTTTTTTAACAAAACTGTTTAATTTATTTTTTGTTAGATATTAGAACGTTTACGTCAATTTGTGAGTGCTCTATACTTATGACTAAGGCTGTATATAGCTAGGTAAATGTCATTCTTTGAATGTCTAGAAATGTCAGTTTTCAAAAAAAGTTTTCATTTTTAAAGAGAATAATTTCATATTATAGGTAAAGGCACCTTACCTATACCGATATTTTATAAACATATTTCAAGTATGATCATGATTTCTTGAAATATTGAACTGTCATATTCTTATTTTTTTTTTAAAGCAGGGATTGTATATATAACGGCGGTGTAAACGTTGAATTAACACTCGTTAGCAGAATCTTGCAGTTAATGCAATTATCGCCTAATATAATTACTCTCGTGCGTTTCTTTTACGTACGAGTTAATCGAATATCGGTTACTAACAGCGCAGAATTTCGGAACGTCAAAAGTGGTGTGAATTTATACATATCAATAAATCGAACGCTTATAACACTCATAAACGAACCACCGTACCGATGAGATAACGTGAAATCCAAATTTTCATTTTCCTCTGCGCGCCGTTCCGCGGCTATTTAATTACCGTCATTGTGGCGTGCCATGTGCAGCGAGCCAAAATGACAAAAATAAATATGAAAATCTCGACGACACGTGAATGACGACGAGGCCGCTAATATGAAAAGCGACGGATCGTCGATACGTGATATTTGCATTTAACAACTGTTACGTGCATCCGTGTTTACGAGATACTCATCTCGTTTTGTTTCCCTCGTGACCATTTCATATCGAGCACTGATACAACTTCGAGTGCGTTGCAAGCGTATAATCGACAATAAGAATTGGAAGATAAATAGAAAACCTTCGCACTGCGTGCTTTCTTTCATTCAAGTGCAAATACCTTGGCAAATACATTAACGAGAAGAAAAAGAATAAAAGTAACGTGAGAGATGTTAGTGTTGATATTTCATCAGTAGCGAAAGGCTCGCGCTGATATTTCGTCCGTGTCAAAATAAAAATAAAAAACGGTCAAAAGCAAAAGAGAGAGAGAGAGAGAGAGAGAGAGAGAGAGAGAGAGAGAGACAGAGAGAGGAAAAGAAATCTCGCACTGGACAGGAGGAGCAGGACGTAATAACTCGCGGCGGTTCGTTCGATATTCAAATTCGTCCAGTGTACACGTCGCGCCAAAAAATCTATGCGCACGCTCGTGTGTATGCACCGGGCGTAATAAAAGGCGTGAACGATGGCCGCGGGAAAAGTCATAATCCACTTTTGTTTGCGGATTTATCGGTCTTCCGTGATGCCTCGTCCGGCGCTTTATCGAGCCCCGACGCCATGAACGAGCGATGGCGTAACAAAAGGTGGAAGCTTTGGGAACTCTCGACGCTGTCCTCTCTCCCCCTCCACTTCGTCTCCCATCTGCTCTCTCGTGCAGACAGATACACACACACATACACATACACACACACACACACATACACATACACGCACTCGCACTAGTTCGCGAGACAAAGAAAAAAAATGTACCGAACTCTGGCAACGGCCGTAAATGACTTTCGCATATTTCCGTTCCGACCGGCGAACAAACATTTGAAAAAATAAAAAAAAACAGAGAAAACACATCGGAGAGAATGGAGCAAATTACTTTTTCAATAGCTATGAAACGCTTGAGAACCGGATACGACCAGATCTACACTGATATTTTGCAAAGGATTATCAGTGCGCTCGCTATAATGAGTATCTCTATGCTAGCATTGAAATCACTGCTGCTAGATTGCCCCGAGTAATCTTATTTCAGAGGAATACGGATATATAAATACTGTTAATACTTCGTATCAACGGTTCTTACGTATACGTATCATCAAATATTACTTATTAGTCACGAACCCTATTGCATTTTATAGTATAATTATTATTCTATTTATTTTTATTCTATTATATACATTTTTGCTCGTAATCATACGTTTCATGTAAAAACGATATATCCTTATATTAAGATATTAATCAGCATTTTTCGTAATGTAAAAATTTAATAACCATTCACAGTCTAGACTGGGCTCACCGTCCATCTCTCTTTACTTAATCGTCAAAGATTCTGCGATCTGACCGCCTCATGTTTCTCCGTCTGCTCTTCCGTATCCACACAGCAGCTCTTTCCATTTTCCAAGTCCGCACGGCACGCCGCCGATCCCGCGAAATGATTACAAACGATCGGGGATAACGTTCAATAAAACGTCTCCATTCCACGTTCCATGCACGTAGCGAAGATCCAGCGTGCTCGGCCAGCCGAGTCGATATCGGGGAACACGTGTGTTTATCTATGTCCGTTCGGTACGTGGCCGCGACGTGCATCGCTGCGATATCAACGAGAATATGTCTCTATCGATACCACTCACGGGAAATCCCACGGCCCTATATGCCTCGGTTAAAGGAAAGCGACATTCGAACAATTGACCATTCGAATCTCCCATCTTTCGTGATAAACGGATCTTTCCTGTTATCGCGTGCACGCTAAACAATATTTATGTTCACTCTACATTCATCAAATAATGTATGTACACTAAATCTAATGTTAATTTTAATTTTTTTATCGAATCCGATTTTTACATTATCCTTTTATTACAAATGTCTGTTAAATGTTCCTGATGTCTCGCTAGGTATCATCTGTTAATTTTTATGCAGAATGAACCAACGAAATAGAACACCTAAAAGAGTAAAATAAAAACTTATAAACTTTATTCAATTAATTTTTATTAGATAAAAATATAAGAGTATAACGTACCGTTTAAAAATTACTCTTTTTGTGTACTTGGCTTCACGACACGCGTTGCTTGATAACCGTTACATTTCTTGAAAATGACATCCTTCAAATAACTACTTGACGAGTGCAATCTTAAAGATCAAAGTATTAATAGACTTAAAACAAATATTCGAAAAAAATTGCAAACAATATAGTTGAAATGTTACAAAAAGTCATGAAAGACTTCAGAGACAGATTATAAAAATGAATGCATTCAAAAGATGATCACTTGAAGGTGACTTGAAGGACTTGTTATTTTCAAGATGTAATGGTTATTAATTGATATAGCATCGCGATAACGTCGCGATATTAAATATATAAAAAGGGTAAAATAATTTATAAATGACATATTATTTTATATATTTTTGATGTAATTAAAATTAATTAACTAAGGTTTCTGAGTTTTTATTTTATCACTTTAAATTTTGCTTCTTCGTTGGCCCATCCAGAATATTATTTTTCAAATTTATATATTAAAATTCAATATGAATTCAAATATATTATTTTAACTATTTTCGGAATGGCTTAGATCGCTTACATTGCAAATATTTGATTCATTTCGTTGTCCAAAATGTCCTCTATTAAAATGTGAATTTGTTCAATAGTTGTAACGAACGACTATTATGAACCATTTCGGCAGAAAATAGCATAACGTGTAACCACAAGAAAAAAAAACGCAAAAAAAGAAAACGTTTCCGAATGCTGCTGCTGCGGACGTCGAATTAGGAATTGTATAATCGGCGGAAGTACGTTTCGTGGGGCGCGTACGCGATTCTGTAACTTTTTTAAATCAACGAGACTGCTCTCGGGCCGACATTACGGACCCTAAAGTACGTCATTAGGCGGGTTAAAATTTACGAGAATCTTGCGGGAATTGCCAGTTGCGCGGTGCGTCGCGTGATCAACGATGATGACCACGTGTACGCGTCCAAAGGCGCGCGAGGGATATCCTTAACGAGAAAATGTCCATGAAATCTCCCGAAAGTACAAAGAAAGTGGCGATACGGCGGAAACACTGAGAAAGGAGGGAAATCAATTGCATACAATGTTGCAATTTTCATGTGCGTAGCGCGATATTCCGGGATACGACGCCGTTACCTGATTGTCGGACCGGAGTAACGGTAAATGCGCCTGGATAAAGTATAAACGTGAAATTAGAAGGAGTCTGAAATAATGAGGATTCTTAAAATACTGTAATATTCTACTCCCGAACGGCTTTTGCTCGCAGCCCGTAACAATTTCGAATATACGCTCGTCGAGTTTCTCGCCCGTGATATTCAATGCCGCGTAATGAACGTAATAATGCCGAAAAGATGATTACAAGCATTCCGTATACAGAACCCTTTGATTTTTTAATACTTCTCGCTAATTTCAATTCTCTTCTGTCTTAAATTCAAACTTTATAGATTTTTCTCTAATATTGCGAAACCTTCTATAATCGGTAAAGCTATTGATTCACTCTCAATATTTTATTGTCTTTTATTTTTAGAATATATAAGAATAGGTTTTCTCGGAAGGTAATATGCGAGTAAAAGTGCAAATGACTATGTGTAAAGATAGCCGATTCTTATTCTTGTATCAATTTCGAACACTCCGATGCACGTGGCGAAAGGATAATCGCGATACGTCGCACGCAAATACGATTCGACTCGAACGTGCATGCATGCATTAACTAACCGTAAATGGGGAACGCTGCAACACCGTTAGCCGCGCGATGAAGTTTTCCTGCGTCTAAAGCGAACGCAATCTAATTTCACACGCGGAGCCGAGCGCAATCTCAGAAAGACGTATGCGGTGATCATTTTAACAAAGCAAAAGGCAAAAAATATGTATAAAGGATTCATCGCATACAGAATATCTCGATTATGCGCCTTCTCTCCCTTTCTTGTTCTTTATTTTGTAAATTTCTATTCTTGAACCTACTCAAAAAAAGAAAATAATTATTGTTTCCAATATGAGAAAACATTGATAGTTTCTAGCAGTAAGTTAGTTTAGAGAGAGAAAAGAGAGAGAGATTGTTATAGCTAAATCAATCCTAGCACAGATATGAGTCATTCTTATATCAGTTTCTTAGAAGAATTAAACTTTAACAAATTTTATAAGAGCTTGCACTTTTCATCAGAATCATAAATCATACGCCACGCGAATTAATAAAAAAAAAAACCGCTTCAGCTAGCAGAATTTCCAAATCCTGTTTATAAATTACAAGTTCTTACGAACGTCTCTTGCAGAGAATAAAAATGTTAACGCAAGATAAAACAATAGAGAAAAGAATATGAGAATGTAACATCTGTTTTCTAATCCCTTTCGTTTAACGCTTAACGTTGCACTTCCTTAACTCCTTCGGAAAAATGTACATATTTCAACTAATAAATTCTGTAACTTACAAATATATAAATTATTAATAATATATATGTTAACTCAAACAGGTATTTTATTTTTAAATTATGTTTGTGCATGCAATGTATACTTATATATACTTATATGTATAAACATGACATGGAACAACATGACAATAAATGTATTTTAGAAGAAAAAAAGTACTAACAAAACGCGCATAGAGAAACGACATTATTCTTATCGCTATAATTATACTTGTATATTCACTTGTTACAAGAAAGTCGCTAGAATAAATAGTGAATAAAATTAAAATTAAGTGTCAAGAATACGTTCATTCATTAAATAAAATATAGAATGTCCTCCTGCTTTTTTGCTATTTCTTTACCTAAATTCACCGCTAAAATAATTTGTTCTGCTAAATTGCAATTTGACAAGATTCTCAAATTGAATACGAAATACATAAAGCGTTTCGGGGATGCGTTTCGTTTAACTGTTATTGATTTGCAAAACTCAAATTATTTTGCTTCATATAAATCCAATCCCACGGTTTACAATTTATCTATATGTAACCGATTAAACTATAGCCAAGTTGATTGCTAGATTTGAGGACCGAATGCGTCTCTTTAACTCCGTTGCAATGAAATAGTAATAGCGTGGATCTCGCAGTTGCAAGTGGTTGGCCACCCACAATGGACAGCAAATGAATCGTTTGTGAATAGAATCGTTTGTTCCTCTCAAGCTCAAGCTTCTCCTCTCATACTCTCGAGAAAAATCGCAAAATAATTATTGCGTTATACTTTGATTGTCTTCTCTCTCAATTTTTTGGAGTAAATCTCATTCCAAAAGATTGAAAATACTGCCACTCGGCCACTTAAGTGGCAGTATTTTCACTCTTTTCGAGTGAGATTCATTCCAAAAGAGTGAAAATTCACTCCAGAAAATTTAGAGAGTTCCTAAACAATCATCAATTCAATGCGATATGTTTCAAAACAGTTCGCAGTCTATTGCATTTTCTATAGTAATTTTACTTCTAATATGCAAATAAATAATATCCGACGAAACGAAAAATCGTAAAGAATGAAAGAAATCCACTATTTATCTTATTCTTGATCATATCTAAATCTATAATATCATATCAGTGACAAGTTTTTAATCGTATGATTGAATTTTATCTTTTATCCTCTGTCAAGCAAAGTTTAAAATTTGTACATAGAACGCTAATCCATCTTTCCAATCCTTCATTTTCCAATTGCATTCTAATATTAAAACCTAAAGATGCCGGAATATTCTCACAATTCATATTAATCCTATAACGTCGAAAAGACGAAGCGATTTGAAATTTTTCCGACCAGAAGAACAAGTGACCGCAATCAATATAACAAACAGCAAATGTAGACATACGGCCATGGCGATGGCTCATGCGCACGTGATTAAATTATGAGCGTTAAGTCGTTCGTCAAGTCGATGCTTAAACAAAATATAGGACAGTCTAATTTTATTATTCTTCATTACCGAAAATAATTTTTTTTTACATCTCTCATTAAACAATTCATAGAAATTTTAACTGGTACGTTTAACAGGATGAAATATTTTCTGTAAGCGTGGGAAAACAAATTTCACCAAATTTATACGTAGCTGATTTCAGTCTGGCAAAAACTAATAATTTATTAAATTAAAAATAAAAAATGAAAAATATGTCGATATGGCTATACTTATGTATACAGTAATTTAAAAATAATCCATATATTAAATATCTCACATATTTATATATTAATAAATTGGAATATTTATAAACTTTTGAGTTTATAAATTATTTCAAGCTATGTTTATCTTCATAAATTATAAAATTTTGTAAACTTGCTAACTTCCAGTTAGACTTGTAATTTCATACACGGAAAGAATAATTTTGCTGAATCCAGATTTGAAAATAATTTTTGTTCAATAATCAAAATAATTTTGTGCAAAAGTCAAAGTGATTGCTAAAATATCAAAACGTTTTATTGCAACGCTTATCAGTTTCGACATTACAACAAATTATTTTAATGATTCAACAAAAAATTATTTTCAGATATGTTTTTAGCACAATTTTTAGACAGTTCAACAAAATTATTCTTTCCGTGTATAATTTTGTATGTGTATGGGAGGGGGAGGGGGGGAGAATTCAAAAGTTTATAATCCTTATTTTCCTTAATTAAAAGATTTAATCTTTATTTTCATATTTTCACGGAAACATCTTTCTAAATAATAATTTATAATTGCGACATTTACTATATAATAAATTCCTAAAATCGTTTGAACCGTGAGCAAAAAAAAATCAAATACGTCTAAAATTGATAAATAAAAAACGAGTAATCATCAAAATCCAAGTCTTGTTATTATCGTGTACAATCACCAAATGCAAATAGCAGCTAAATTGAAAACGCGGAAACCATTTTGACAGAAAGTCTAGAACAGCGGATATATAAAACTTTCATTGAATATCAACGCGAACAGAATCGTAGATAGGAACCGCGATTCGAGGTGATTAAAAATTGATGAAAATCGGACCGCTCATCGCAAGTCAGCAGGTTTAATGGTCCGATAAATACATAATGGCATGCACAGTCAGTCATTCATAAAGTTCGAAAAAGAAATACGCTTGGCCGCGGTTGGAAATTTGACGAGTGATCAGATATGATAGTTGGCAGCCTCGTCGTTATCTACATATGTTTGCCGTGCAATTCGACATCGATGCGTTTACACGACACGCTCGTTGTACGATGTAACAACTCTGGCATGCGTGCGGGACGTCAAATAAAAACGAACAGATCTCGATATGGCCATATCGTCGAACCATGTTAAAATGTTGGATGTTACACGAAGAGAAACAGTTTGACCAAATACAGATTTGATTGCAAAACGCAGAAAGATATATTTGGAACGTGGTTAGTTTAGTTAACAAATACAGTTTCGCGCTGACAATAAACCTATACCTATGTAAACGAAAAAGATTTCACATATCTGTTATTTTTTTCTGTTATTTTAACCGGATTTTTGGTACAACAAATTTTTAACGTTATATCAACCATGTTCTGCGGTGTTTTGAAGAGATCAAAAAAGATTAGTTCATAAATATATTAAAATACCGTACCAATCTAGAATCTATTAATATCGCATCAGAACAAAATAAGTTATAAATTATATTCCGTTATCGTTGATGTAATAAATCATAAAAGATAGCTTTTTAATATCAATGTTATTATTGTTTTATGCTGTATAAAAATGTATCTAACTTTTAATGATATTTATATGGAAAAAAAAGAATAAGTTTGATATCAAATCAGAACAACTTTATAATATCAGTTTTATATTAAAAGAAATTTTATCTTTGCCAGCCGTAAAATTAGCCCTTGTTTCATGAATTTTTTTAAGATACTCAGTTATATACAATACAACGCGGGTTTTTGCATAAACTTATATATTATTTGAACAGCAAAAAAAATTTTTTTATTTATATAAAAATGTATTTTAATGCCTCCAAGTGGCGATTGAATGTGATATGTTTTTCGAGTTGACAGAAGTAATTACGAGAAACGAATTAAGATATATTGACTTGATTCTTTTTTCCTCTTGATTCTAATACTTTAACGCATGGCGTGAACTAAAATCATGATTTTACAACAAACATTCAGTTTGTTATTAATAAAAATTGTTTTTTAATGCTATCATTTTTACAAATTTCAGGCAATTGACATCATTTTAGTTCACGCTATACGTTAAAGTATTAAGATCAAAAGGAAAATAGAATCAAGTCGATATCTTAATTCGTTTTTTCGTAATTACTTCCATCAGCTCGAAAAACATGCCACATTCAATTGCCACTTGGAGGCATTAAAATACATTTTTATATAAATAAAAAATATTTTTTTTGCTGTTCAAATAATATCTAAATTTATGCAAAAATCCGCGTTTTACTGTATATAATAGATTTCCTTAAAAAAATTCATAAAACAAGGGCTAATTTTACGGCCGGTAAAGGTAAAACCCCCCTTAAGTCTAGAATTCGATATATCAATCAACGGGAAATATTCTCCAAAAGAATAATTTTAAAATAATCGCGCAGAGATGTTCTCATAAACTGCCATGAAGTGCGGTAGTTCAAGGATTCATTTTGCAACGGAGAAATTAAATTTGTCCCGATTACTGGCGCGTGACCGTGCAGCCAATACGATACGAGATTGGACATAATGCGGTCAATACACCGTTGAAATAATGAGTTTGCAAGAAGAACCACCAAACTAAAGAACATATTCGATGACTTGGGCAAGGCGACACAAGGTGTGCGACTGAAATCGCTTTCAGAATTCGCTTCGGTGAAAGCCAACGTTTCTACGGATCATACGAGTATAGCGTGTAGCAGATTGAAAACCGTTAATGAAAACATTCATACGTACAGTTAAATTAAGCCTTTCTGTTCTTTTTGTCCATCGTGATGAACATACATTTTCATCCTTTGTAATATGCAAACAAACTTTCAGGTTCGTCTGTGCACAATGCATTTATAATGGCTTCAAATAAATACTAACTTTTTTTAAATAAAACTTTAGTAAGGTATCTTAATGATGTCCATGAAGATGACACGAATGTTTTACATCAACTATTGAATACAACAAGATTGCCAGGAAGAAGAATATAAGATTTTCTTACCATTTATAATCATTACTAGATTTACATTCGTAATTATCTAAATTTTTGTAGTTATTAGCAGTTTGCAGTTATTAGAAGGGACGAGGGAAACATAATCAGATAGATATACATATATCATTCAGCAAAATAATCGTACGTCTAAGTAAATGACCTTACACAAAAGTATTAAACAAGCATGTCGTACACGGAGAGAATTTTTTTTTAAATTTACCCTGCAAATCATGTTAATTATCGGACAATATAGTATTTAGGCAAATTTTACTGTGCACTACAATAGGATTTCGCAGTAAAATTTATTGTAGTGCACAGTAAAATTTGCCTAAATACTATATTGTCCCACAATTAACATGATTTTCAGGGTAAATTTTAAAAGAAAATTCTATCCGTGTACAGATAATTTAACATCCATACACTCGTGTTAATAAAAGAACCAGCAATCGCTGTCAATATATATACAATTAAATTTAGTATTGACACTACTACATCGATATTAACTACGTCGATATAAAGGATGAATTGATTCATAGAGGAAAATGATACTGCACGCTTCGCTCGAACACTCATTACTGCAATCAATAGATTTCAAACAATAAACGGTCACGATATTAATTCCGTCACTTGTTTATCGACAACCTCTATTCTATTGCTAGTTGCAACGTAATATGCTGGCAATTAATATAGTTGTCGGCTGCAATGATTGCGCAATCGGTGTTCTCGCTCAAACGTTGCAGCCGACATAATAGAATGATATCGAATGCAGCGAGATTGTCAGGAGGAAATGTAAGTTTTCTTTCATTCACTGTACTATTTGTCAAGTAAAATTAAAAATATTTCCTAAAAAGGTTTTAATCCCTTAAGAGATCTTAATCTAAATTTCAACATTATAAAAAAATATTATATTATATTCGTATGTGCGCAGAGAATTATTAATTTACTTTCTATAACTTATTTTTCAAAGCGTAAATATATTGCATTTCATCCCACCGCGCTGATTTTCATTTATACGCAAATATTGAAATTGCGGAAGTACGTGAATTGTGAAAATTACTGAAATGTATGTAGCGAGTTGCAACTGAGAAGCCGTGCAACTAAAAAAATTATAAGCGCGTTCTAGTTACTTCCACACCGTGGTTTACTTTCACACCGTAACGGTAACGATAGTGATGCTCAAATGTAGCGTTTATATACGTTTAGGGCGCAATGTACAAACGCTAGTTGCAAGCCAGAGAGAAAAGATAATGGCCGTTAGCGTAATAAATAATATTTAAAAAAGTAACTGCACTCAATGTGCACGCGTTGTTGGCAATATTCATTTATATTTTATATAAATGTATATAAAATAACCAATATCAATTAATAACCTCAGAGCAATAAATGACTTTTATAATATTAGATTTTTTATCAGAAAAAAAAAACATTCATTTTATTATAAGTTTAATATACTTCAACTAAATATTATATTGTAAATTTGTATTTACATAAATTTACAATATAATATTATAATTATTATATAATATAAATTATTTAATTTGTTTGACGCTTTATATTTATATCTTTCGAAATTTTTTCGTGTTTGCTTTAACTAAAAGTTCTTAGTTGTTGCATTATCCTTTGAAAAAAAATAAGCAGAAGCAAAAAAATTTTCCCGCTAACAACATTTGTAGTTAGTAAAATAATAAAGATATAAAGAGATGATTCCTGAAATAACATTTTTTCAAATTATGCAATAATATGTATTGTTTTATGAAGGCCACATTCAAAGTATTCAGACAGTAATGACGCTTATGAATATTTTTAGCATGAAAAAGAACATAAACGCATTCTATGAGGTCGAAATGAATAGACGTAACCAGAAGACGAAGATGAATGAATATAAAGCAACAGCGCATAATTAGCGAAAACAAATCTCATGACACCTTTTATGCGTAGATACCTATTGTTGTTTTCGACAGAAGTGTCAGCTGATAATACAAATAAATCTAACAATGTATCTCAATATAGCACATTGTTTCGAACGTTACAAGATAATACATATACATTTTCCAACGTAAAAGAAACACGATCAACCTGAATAATATAACGTCACTTTCAAATGACAAACGTGTTCCTTTAAAGAATATAGCACATTTATAAATGAAATTTGCCATAAAATTTACTGCAAAAAAACGTATTTCATTGTAAATCGTTCTATTCGTAACAAGATAGGTTTTTTCTGACAGAAGTTGTAACATCAGAGCAACGGCAAATTGCGTGATTTGATATTTCCACACTATTGCTACTACCACGTTGCAGGATATCGCGTGACTTCAAATCCTACCTCGCATCAAATGACGAATGGCAAACGATTCGTACACGAATGCAGCGCAAACCTAATTGCTAGACCGTATATGTACGCGTCGATTGATAATCATTGCTTTCAACCGTATTGAAATTAGTGCGCCTCGATTATAATCACAAATTCCGATTTCTCAAAAAAAAAGGGAGAGGAAAGGAAAGAGTCGTATTACCTCTTTATGTCAAGACAAGGTAATTAAAACTTCCGTAAACGCACGATTTCCCAATTAAAATATAACATGCGCTTATAAAATTACGCCTGCAATCGATACTGCCGCAAAATTGCAAATCAAACGAGACTGCGAATTCCATGCGATTTTATTTAGTCCAGGAAAGAGAATAAAACAGAAGGTGGATGAACAGAATTAAATAAAATCGGCCTCGGATGCCGATATCGTGGAAAATCTATCTGAGTATAACGAATTATCAGCTTACACTGCCATACAGTGAATTTTAGTTAAACCGTTTAGCAATTCTGAAAATTGCATACATATATTATATGGAATTTTACGGTAATTTTTGAAACAAAAAATCTCATGAACACATGCCCATTTCCTCTTTCTGTTTACTCCTTCTGTCTATTTTCTATTTTTTCTCTTTCTGTCTTGCATTAAATATTAAATAAAAATGCAGAAACACATTTAATTGTTACATCGTATGTACGCGCAGAAATAAATTAAATGTGTACAGGATGAGTTATTTTAAGTGACGCATTGATTTTTCTCGAAAACCAAGGCTTGTATCGAAAAATGTTTTATACAAAAGTTGTACAGCTTCAAAAGGGACATAAGAGATGGTGTTACTGATTTAATCTTGGATGTATGTACGTCATATGGAAGTCAACTTTGGTTTTTCTCGAAGACTTTCCATTAAAAAAAAAACAAAATTGACTTCTATATGACTTTAGTACGTAAGATTAAATCAATGGCATGATCTTATGTCTTCCTTGAAATTGTAAAACTTTTGTACGAAATATTTTTCGATACAAGCCTTGGTTTTTGAAAAAAATCAATGCGTTACTTAAAATAACTCACCCTATATCTATACTAGTGTAGCTTAAAAATATAAAAAGATAATATCACTCCTAAGATATCAAAGGAAATATGTATTTATAATTTCAGAAACCTCTCTAAAACATTCTGAAAAATATTTAACATTTATAAAAAATATATAACATTCTGAATAATTATATAAAAATGATACAAAAAACTAATGTCGACGTATATACCATCCAAATTTTTATAAATCATTTCAATTAACATTAATACAACTATTAATACAAATATAAAATTTTATTAATAAGTCGTATGCTGCAAATTAAATATCGAGTTCAATACTGATGTCGTATCGGCATATTAAAAATAATACACAAAGATAAAACAAAGATAAATAAAGCGTTAATAAATTGGATTTATTTTGTATATAATTAATATATGTGTATTTATATACAAAACGTGCCCGCGCATATAAGATACTAAAAAAAAGTTAATAAATTTTTTCATATTTCGTCAGCCTTATTTGCTTATTTTTTTCTCGATTTTTTCATATTTTATCACTCTTGCTTTGCTGATATCCATATAGAACTATTCATTTTTCGTATATATATATATATATGACAATTTCGGAACAAGTTTTAAAATGGCATAATGCACACTCGAAAAATGAATAGTTCTATATGGATATCAGCAAAGCAAGAGTGATAAAATATGAAAAAATCGAGAAAAAAATAAGCAAATAAGGCTAACAAAATATGAAAAAATTTATTAACTTTTTTTTAGTATCTTATATGCACGCGGGCACGTTTTGTATATAAATACACATATATTACAATTATATACAAAATACACACTCGAAAAATGAATAGTTCTATATGGATATATTCTATATATATATATATATACATAACTAAATTTTGAAGTAAATATGTATATAGAATCTGCAAGTCAGCACAGGTGCTTTTTTTACGAGCAAAGTCGTTATGATCCTATAGTTTTTATAGAAGCAATTTGCATGCAGAGCGTAGAGTGGCGCATTGTACTAGGAGATTGAACTTCTCGGGGTCAATTTAAAAATTCCGGTTCATTATTTTGCAAAACACGACGTAGATCGGCGCAAGCGAAACTACCACATCGCGAAAAAGCGGCTTCTCTCACTTCCCGTTTACGTGGAAATGACGGCATTTCTTTAGTGATACGCGAGACGCCACGGGATTTTTCGCCACGTGGAAGGATATGATTTGAATAGTCGAATTTTGGCAATGTCGGTTTCTATAGAATCGCGCGCAATAAATAGGAACTCTTCGTTCAAAATAAGTAACAGAAAAGCGACCCTAGTACGAGAAATACATTTTCACATTTGTAATAGACAACTTATAAAAAAATCGCTATGCTACATGTTACATTTTTTATTTATGTATATTATAAAGAAAAATTCAATTTTTTTAAAATGCAATATAGTATTTCAAATTATATGTGATTGAAAAGTCATCCACACATTTGTAAATATTTTATAGTTTGTTATGCAAATATTTTCTAAACTAAAAGAGACTCACCTCTCTCACTTTGTCCCTTCGTTGCCTGGCGATGTGATCCTTATCCTCTCCACCGATGGTTAATGGCAGCTTATCCGCAAGCGCTGGTGGCACTGTCACCAAAACCATTTCTTCCTTGTGCACTATCAACGATGAGGAACTACTTGTACGCACTCGCGATTCACCCATGTCCGGTTTCTCTAATGTCTTTTGTTGCTGATACTCCTCGTCGATTTTCGCCTAAAAATTCGGCGCGCAATCGAAATGTATTCCGTGATCATTTCAGATGGCATGCGAAAGTCATACAATACACGTTTAATTAGTAAACAATAATAAATGTGACATATAATCACTGCATGTTAAAATGCATTGGTTTGCATCATTATATTTTTATATTTAAATTTGGATTTATTCAGATTTATTTGGATTTAATCTTAAAGACTGAATAAAAAATATATTTTAATCGATTTTAACCGATTATATTTTAATGTTCGAAAATAGAAATCAATAAGTTTAATAATTTAATTTAATCAAAAAGCATTATTTTGAAAAAAATGTATACTGAAAAGATATTGAAATAGAAATAATTTTATGGTATACATATATCAAAAATTATTATTTGAACATTTTATTCCCTAAAAGTGGATCCCTGTTTTTCAGTGTATATCATTTTCCAGTAAGTCATACTTACAACTGTAATGAACAGTGAGTATATTTCAATGTTATTTCAATGATAATATACTGATTCAAGCAGTGAATATCACTGAAAGACCAGTGAATTCACTTCTCAGAACTGTTTGATAGTTTAACTCACTATCTTTCAGTGATATTCACTGTTTGAATCAGTATATTATCATTAAAAGAACATTGAAATACTTACTGTTTATCACAGTTCTAAGTATGCCACTGGAAAATGACATACGCTGAAAATCAGTAATGATTCCATTGATTTACATTTAGAGAGAGTTTTAACAACACTGTATATTCATTTATATATTTATTTTTTTAGTAAAAATAATAATCACAAAGTCTATTAACATATGCACATGCATATCTGTAAGATAAATTAGAAATAAACTAATAACTAAACGGTATTTTAGTCAAAATAGTTTAAATCTAAAAGTTGTTTATCAGTATCTGGTTTAAATACGCAACATAACAAACTTATTTCCATGACTGGCTTCGCTATCTCCAGCTCGTAAAGCGATAATTATGCAAATTATGCGTATTACTGATGTTTGCTCAAACTCTATTAGTTGGAAATACGATTCAAGAAATTGTATTTAAAAATTTAAAACTTAAGGGATCAATGCTTTTTTTAAATTAAGATATAAACATAAAATTAACTTTAGCTCTTGCTATCTTACTCCACACACACACACACATATATATATAAATTTTGTTTTATCCTGATATTTGCAAAGCAAACTGTATCCTGCTTGCGCCATTAAATTATTTACTGCACTATCATTTGCAAAAATATGTACATAATGTAAATGTATGTGAGTGGCCGCAGTTTATTAAGCTCGGCTCCATAGATTCATTAAGCTTAAATGACTTGGATCTTGGATCGGTCATCGCTATGGGAAAGAGACCGATGCATTTCCGCGAAAATTACACATGCCATCTGTAATCTAGATTTCACGGAAGTACATTCATTTTCGCCTTGTTTACCTCCGAACCGTACTCTCGAACACCTTACCGTTACATCGTTATAAAGAAAAGAAGAAAAAAGAGAATATCATGTGAGAACTACTTTCATACGAAATAACACGTTTCTGTTGGGTCGCATTATTAATTTCATTTCCACAAGATTGTAAAACAATCTATATTATCTCGAGAAACCTTGAGAAAAGTCTGTTAAGACACGAATATTATTCGAACAGTGACAATAAAAATAATGCCATGCATTACAACAAAAAAGACGCCGCAATTCGTAAGTATTTAAAAGAAGTGACTGTCAGTCGTATTAAACAACAATCGAACACACGCAATGCTACTATTATCACTTCAAAGTGATTTCTTAAAACATGACGATCGCCTTGGTTAAATTATGTATGATCTCAAAAAATGAGTCCTTCATGTCCTTCAAACATATACAAAATTTCATCAAAATAACTCGAGTAATTTTCGATAGTTTTGGAAAAAAAACAAAATTTTTTTCTCTTTATCTTTGCCATTGTGTTTCAATCTTTAAAATTAAGCCGCTTCAGACATATGGTTATATGAAGTTTTCATCTTGAATTATTATGAGGAATCACTTTAAAATCTTTTAAAGTACTTAACTATCATCATGTATCTCAGTAATTGCCACTTCACAGTAACTACCTAGTGTGAACTACTACTTATGTGCGACGAATGCACATTCATTCCGCAACGCGCGTGCATGAATGCTACTCAACGATAACGCTATTTATCGCGGGATATTTTCTTTCGCACGTTCACATAACGCTGCTCCGACAGATCGTATTTCCCTTCGTATACGTGCGTCTTTATTCAAATCATCTCCCACGTTCCAAAACTCAGAATAAATACAAAAGACAAACATTGTTGCGCGAGGTTTAGCTTTGCGGAATTTCGATTTTCGAGCAAAAAATTCAAATATTGCCAGCCACAATGTTGCAATTTAATATAGGATTCGACCAGCGTCCTTTCAAAAAAAAAATCGACTGCGACGACGTGTCGTTTGATTTATGGCGAAAAAGTGCAACGCGCGTGTAAAACAAGTCTTGGTTATTATTTCCTACGAAAGAGAAGAGAATGGCGAAATGGAAATAACAGCGAGGAACGAGTCACGCGCGCATACGAACAAGATAAATCATATTTGCTGGATACAACTCTAAATAGTACGCTTATCTGTATCAATTAACGTCTCGGGCCGAAACTTCGATTTATATAAATTTTATCAAAAAAGTAAATTTATCATACAAAATGTATCACACGCAAACAATTTATTTGTTCATTCGTATCTATATCAAATTTAATGCGTACTCTTTCAATAAAAATTTTTCTTTAAATATTATTTATCTTTTCCCTTTTTTTCTTGCCTTGCAACAATTGCCTACTCGTTAAAAAACGTCAACTATTCTTTAAAAAAAAAGTATTTAGTCGCTACTAAATTCTCGGATTATTTTTTTTTATTTCCGGATTTCGATAAATCGTAATTTCGGCTCCAGCATCCGGATATCGATTTCACGCGGATGCATCGCCGTACAAGGGCAAGATCACGGCACGACCTTGCGCGACCTACTCACGTTGAGTGCAAAGAAAGAAAAAGAGCGCAAACGGAACCGGAGAGTTTCTCGACGTCGGCGTGTACAAGTCGCGGAGAGAGATATCCAGTATCGTGTTGTCTCCGTTTTACCGAGCGAAATCAGATTGACTTTAACCCCGAGGAATTCCAACGATCGAGTCAGTTACGCGAGATCCGCTTTAAAATGCATCTGCATTCGATGGAAAGACATGGGACTGCAAAAAATGGGTGATGCAAAGAGAATTTCTGCTGAGTTTGAATTTGATTGTCGAACGATTCGAGCATTATAGACGTCTTCAATATGTGCGAGTATTCCTATAACATATACTTATAATACGCGCGTTCTTAAAAGAACGCAAAAAGATTAATAGCTTAAATCACGGTCAAATGCAGTCGATGATTGAATAAGCTACGCCAGCTGTTGTCACGATTACACTGCCTCGAGATGCGGAATCGGTCATCTCGATAAATTATTATTAATTAGATATCAATGTCATTAATTAATATTAAACAAATATTCGCGCATTTGCGGAGTGTTCGCTTTGCTCGTTGCTTAAACGAAACCGGCGATTAACGGAAGATCGTTATCGTTCATTGAGACGGAATCGTGAACGGAGTGACAGCGCGCGGAGTCCGCGCACGTGCGTCAGCCATGTACGTTACAATGGCCGTATGTAAACAAACGGAGCACGACCTGATGCAAACAGAGCATGTCCATTCCGTGACGGTACAGTTTACCGGAGGGAATTCAACGATATCGCGAAAGAGGGAGAGAAAGAGAGAGAGAGAGAGAGAGAAAGTGATAGGCGTAAGTTTCCCCGATAAGGAAACTTATGTTCGAGGTGAGGCGTTCGAGAGGCACGGTCGAACGAGAGGTCGACTTTGGGCAAGCGCGAATTCGCAACCTGCAACTTCTGCTTGTCCTCGACGAGGTGCACGTCTTGATGATCGCTGCCCTCGTGGCCCGGTGGCACCGCGTTCGGGTGCCCGAACGCGGACGAGCGCGAGTCCTTGACGTCGCCGGAGGCGCGCGGTGGCACCGGCAGCAGCAGCTCCGGTCCGGCCTTCTGCATGCTCTGGTACACGCGGTAGACACTGTTCACGGCGGCGCCGCCGGTGCGAAAATCCGGCAGGTAGAAGAACGCGCCGAAACACACGACACCGAACGTCATGAATACCAGGAGGATCAGGTACTTCTCGCGAGGACGGAAGGACCGTCTCGAGAATAACGGCACCGGTACGCCGTTCGCGAGGCGTTGGTACGACGGCAGCACGCCAGTCGACGCGCTCATCTTACCGCGACACACCTACACACGTGCAACGCACCGCGGCACTTGATCACCACCCCGGTGTTGGCGGATACGCGAAAACTCGAGCACCCGTGCGCGTTTCGCACCCGTGGCTCCTCAGCCGTCATACGCCATTACGAATCGAGCACCACCTGCGTGCGGCAGTTGACATCTCGCGACTACTCCGGAGCGCCGATCAGCTGACGTGGCACGCGCGGGAAACTGCACCAGGACGGTCGACTGCGCGGCTGGCTCAGCTGGCTGCTAGCTGACAGTTTTCGTCCGGTAGAGCATTGTGAGCGACATCTGTCGATCCGCGGGATTTGACTTACCATCGGTTAATATACAAGCCATTTATTTATCATTATTAGATAAATATACATATACTATATATGTATGTACATACATGCATACATACATACATACTGCATACAAAGCCGAAAGAAAACGCTCTTATATAATTACTGTATGCCCATCATTTCCACTCGAAAAATCAATTTATTTACAATACATTTACAAGAACTCAGGTTGAGATTATAACTTCTACATGATTTAATAAATTATTACTGGATATCATATGTATATCCAATCATACAAATCTATATATATCAGTAATATATATATTGTGTATCTGTATATCTATATATCTATATATCCACCCGGAAAAAAAAGTTCCATATATAATTATGTGCAAAATATGTCTATGTTTCTTTCTTTTGTAAAATTATTCTTTAATACGAAATTGATAATAATAAAAAAGAAACATAAAAAATAATTAAAAGAATAATTTTTACATTGGTTTCTTTTACAAAAAATAAAGTTTGAAGAAATGAGAAAAATTGCTCATATATGTATAATCATATATGAGTGATTAAAAATATACATATATAATTACATGAACAATTTTTCTTCAAAGAAAAGAAAGATATATGGACATATTTTGCATATAGTTATATATAATTATATATGGAATTTTTTTCCCGGGTATATATGTATATCTGTATGTACATACACTCGCTCACTAAAAGGTTGCGACACTTTCTTTTTTATAGGTTTCAAAACGCATTAATATTTTGCAAATGCGGACCACGATTGGTGTTATACTGCCTTTGGACTAAAGATAGTACATC
>NW_012028196.1:343474-345560 GCF_000956235.1 Wasmannia auropunctata
GTGGTTTGCATTTGCAAAATATTAGTTATCTATAAAGTATATATTACGTATATTAAATATAAATTAGAAACCTATAAAAAAAAAGTGTCGCAACCTTTTAGTGAGCGAGTGTATGTACATACAATATGTATACATATCGACCAGAATGTTATACTATCAGACATCCTATATATTTTTTGATATTTGTTTAAACAAATAAAAGTTGTCCAAAAACAAATATGAAATTATATAAATTGCTAATATTTGATTGGACATAAAAATAAAAATAATTTTTTAATAAACGGTTCAACCGTTTATAGTGTTTAAACTATGCAAAAGTATATGCAGCAAAAATTTAATGCCATTGTTTTTTTAAATAATTTTAAGTTTTATAAAATAGACTTAAAGTGATTAAAATAATCAATGGGATCATAGTAAAGCAAAAAAACTTGGCGTGTCCGCTCTATTATACACATCCGTCTTATTAATTATAAATAAGACAGAGAATATTGATAGCTTTTGAATGTATTTATTTAAAATTATAACAGAGAAATTCTCTTTTCTAGTTTATACATATATAAAGAAATAGCGCCATAGTTAGATATAAGAAAGTTAAGCAATATTATTATTCTATAGTATCATTATTTTGGCATATTTGGTGGATATGATCCAGGACAAAGAGGTCTATTATCTGACTTATCCAAATGTGCCATCCCGCATGCACATATAGAAAATGTTCATTACATCCTAAATGAGGACAGCAATCACTATCTTTGAAACACACAAAATATTTAAAATATAATATTTAGAGTTGTGTTATTTGACATTAAAAATTAATATTAATTTGTGGATAATATTGCGACTGCATTGATACAGATGTAAATATTTTCTTGTAGTCTTAATAAGTTTATATAGATTATGCACAGAACAAAACATAAATTACAAATTTTTTAATTCTAATATCATTTTTTTTGTGTATATCTTAAAAATGCGGAAAACAATTATCTTTTATAAAATATATGTATATTGTATAAGTACTTACGCCATCAATAAGGAATCTAGTTACATCCTTCTACAGAAGCAACCATAGTCATAGCAATCATAACGAAAATAGTGAAGATAACGAACTTTATCTTGTCAACATTTTCTGTAATTATTATTTTTATAATATATCTACAATTCGACACGCGGCTGCGAAATAATAATATGATAATAATACTTCTATAAAAATTGTCATTTTAACTTCAATTTATCTTTTTTAAATGACAAAACTCTGCATAAAACAAGAAACATTTTATTATTAATATACTAGCATAATATATAATTTTATATACATAGTTTATTATGCAAGTCATACGACAAATCGCATCTGATCAATTCTGATCGACTTTTAAAGAGTATTTATATATTACTCCATATCACATTTTTGCGATAAAGCGTATATCCGAAATATATGTATCTGCTTACATTACCTGTTAAATGTAAGGAAACATCGTTTAGGCAGATAACTTTGTAACACTACACTGCAAATCCAAATGTGTAATAAATACACACTTATATGTATATGTAAAATTATACATTTATGTGTGTGACTTAGTTTTCCGCGTAAAAATAACACACTATAATGCATACAAAAATAAATTTACACATTTAAATGTGTAATTTAACACGTTTCGCTGTGTATAATATGATATGTAATATTAAATGTGAAAATGTGTATTTCCAAAGAATTCAAATGTGCAAAAAGTACACGTATAAAATAACTTTGCACATTTAGTTCTTCTTACACATGAGTTACGTTTCACGTGTAATGATGACAAAATGTGTATCAGATTGAAAAGAAACTTCTTTCTTTGCGATTTTTGATAAAAAGTTGAGCAAAAATACGAATTATGTCTTTAAATTTATATTAATTATTTATAATATTCTGTATAATTATAAAACATCGAATATTTTTAATAATTACATAAACTTAAGTTTACAATATAAAATCAATTCACGATTTAGGCTCAATAAATTAAATTAAAACGATGGACAATCAAGGGCAAATGAGTCAAAGGCAAGTTATTGGTAGCCAAAAAAACAATTATATTTAAATCGGATCCAG
>NW_012028196.1:346692-348633 GCF_000956235.1 Wasmannia auropunctata
TTCTGATGGGTTTTGGAATGCAGTTTTGCTTGTGGAGTGGTTGAACTTAATTGGTTAGATTGATTGATAGGAACCAATCGCTCCGTCCCCAGACTGTGTTCCGAAAATAATTATAAAAAAAGTGTTGCAACCTTTCAGCGATGACTATACAATATTATTCTTAAAATTTATTTTACTTATAATATTATATTCTAAAAATTCGGACTAGATCAATTAGCAACAAAATGGCACTAAATTTTTTACTAGGTCCAAATTTAATTTGCGATGGTAAAAGAAGTCTTAATAGGGGTCTGCTAATTCCTACCACAACATATAGTCTCGCAATCGTCAATGCGTTCTTGGCTGAGTGTTATAAGAGAGCGTTAAGTAATGTCTTAAGATGTTAATACGGCTCTGTGATTATCCTATAATATCTTAAGATCATACTTAAGACCAGAGATTGGAAGTAACTCTTTACTTGTAATGTCGTTACCGTTACTGTTACTTTTTTGGTTTGGTAACGGATTGGTAACGACGTTATTTTATTTTTTTGGTAACTGTAACAGTAACGTAGTTACATTTTTTTGGTAACAAATTATACAGTTATACTTTTATCGTTACTTTTTGTATTTTGAACTTTTTGCATTTATGACAAAAGTTTTGTATGAATATTCAATCTTCAGTTTTTAACTAATATTCATATAGTTTACTCTTATTTTAAAACTGTTTTAAATAATGTCTTAAAATATTAATATGAGTCTGTGATTTGATTTATAATATCTTAAAAATGCCATAAGTCAGTTAATATCACAAATTAAATTGACAAGTACTCTCTTTCTCTCTCTCTCTCTCTCTCTCTCTCTCTCTCTCTCTCTCTCTAATAAGATATTCTAACGTTACATATGCATCTTAAAATACTTTAAAAAATTTATTGTGAAAAATATCAGCTGAATTGCGTTTCAAAATCGAAAATTTAATTGGCGCGTAGTTTGAAAAATTGGATATATACGTATATATAAATATATTTTGAAATATTAAGCACGAAGCTGAAAGTTCTAGCTTATATCAAAAAGATCTTCATTTTCCAAGTTGTATTTTTATATATCGGTTTAGTGTCATTGTTGTATTGCTTTTATTAATATTAAAACAAAAAATTGCATCTTAAATTATTTAGATTAATCTTGTTTCAGCATTAAAAAAATAACGGAAAAATAACGAATTTTTTGTTATTTTTTAAGTAACGGTAACGATAATAAGTTATTTTTAAAAATCAGTAACTATAAGTAACGGTAATTAGTTTTTTTTTTTAACTCAGTAACGAGCTCGGCATTTTATGTGTGGATTGTATGGAGCAATCCACACTCTAAAATCAGGTGGATGTGGATTTCCACATCCGAAAAAATCCACACCCGTCCATAGAGATTTAGCGAAAGCTGTAATGGATGACATTGATAAATTATTAAATGAATTTATAAGTAAAAATAATTATAGAGTATCCACGTTTTTGATTGTAAAAAATAAATAATTAAATGTTAAAAAAAAATTTATGTACTTGAAAATTTTATCAACTACTGGTGGAGTGGGGGAAGTGGGAGGGAAGATTTTTTATCAGAAATTTTCATAGTATTCCACATCTAGATCCAAGACAAATTGCCGGGCCTGGTAACGGTATACGATACTAGTTATTTTTAAAAAGTAACTTTCCATTTCCTGCTAAGACGATTTTAAGTATAAGAACCGATTATGAATGTCGACCTTAAAGACAGTCAAATTACAAATAAAATAATATTTAAATAAAATAGATAAGGGTTACGCCAATAAACGAACAAAACTTTTTTGGTTTATTAATTAATACAAAAACTGATAATTTAATAATTAACGAATTGATGGAACATTTTGGCTTACTTAAATAAAAAAACAAATAAAAACGTTTAGTATAAAACTTGTCTCTTATACACATCT
>NW_012028196.1:349039-350141 GCF_000956235.1 Wasmannia auropunctata
TCGGTCTATAAACAAAAGAAATATGATTTTTTGAAAATAGGTGCTAAATCGAGATTTGTTCGCATTTTTAAACTTTCTTTGAACCTGTATATCTTGGAACTCCTTAATTCTATCGACTTTTATCAATTATAAGACTTGTTCCTTGATCAATTCTCTATCGATTGAAAAAAATTAATTAAAATAAGTCTATTTCTGTTGGAGTTACAATAACAAGTATGAATGGGATCTTTAAGATTCAAATGTGTACTTTACGTCAGAAAAATGGGAGTGCGTACTCCTTGAGTTAAGATCTTTGAGTGTTCACTATCGATTCAGTCACCTTTTTTACTGTCTGACGTATAGATTACAAACATTTTTAAATCAATGCGTTTGAACCGAAGTTACGCAACAAAATAAGTAGGCCGGGTAAATTTTACCCAGTGTGATAGATTTGGGTGGCAAATATGGTGTGGTAGTCTAGGGTTAAGATTAAGAGCCAATCATCAGAATATATATCATTACATACGATATTACATCAGAACATTTATAGAAACAAAATAAATAGAAAAGAGGGGATCATTAACAATGACGAGTACTATATAAGAGTAATGAACGCAATGGCTTTGCTCAGTTCATCGTAGTCTGCTAATTAAAGAAGATTTCAGTAGAGATCGATAGATTCAGTGGACCTTAATATAAAATAAGGTAAATTAAGTTATACATTATTCTACATAGAATATACTATAGAAATAACACATACTAGGACTTTTGTCACATGTACGGTCCGACTCAATATTTTTCAACATAATATGTAATACTTATCAGATTCGGTACTAGTTTTTATATATATATATATGGAGTGTTATAAAACAGGACCGATCTTATTACAAGGACCGGTACTAATATTTAAATATATGCGGCGAAAAAATCAGATCCTTTTTATCTAAACAGTTTCACTACATGAAATTGTATAGTTACTAGCTAACTGGTTGCAACACTTTTTATTTTGATGGGTTTTGGAATGCAGTTTTGCTTGTGGAGTGGTTGAACTTAATTGGTTAGATTGATTGATAGGAACCAATCGCTCCGTCCCCAGACTGTGTTCCGAAAATAATTATAAAAA
>NW_012028197.1:0-449 GCF_000956235.1 Wasmannia auropunctata
TATCAAATACTCTTTTTTGATCTGCATTCAGTTTCAAAATCATTTCAGATATATCGATTTCCTGTTTGTTCCCAAGATCCTTAAAATCTTGCATCGCTTCACCGGCTTCAATATTTTGAACACCTATAGGATTATCAGGATCATCTTGAGACACATTCTGTTTTTCCAAATTATCCAAATGCTGTTGAAGTAGTTGCTTCGCAGTTTCAAATGCTTCTTGTAATTCCTCTAATTTTTCATGATATTCTAAAGCTTTTGAAAGATGTAATTTTACCTTGTGAAATGAATCTGCATAAGTATCACATTCTGCACTTCTAAGATCTTCCATTTTTCGCCATGGTTTAAACATGAGAAGTAATGAAAAGAAATAATTTTCTGGCTGCTTATTGACATCATATCTATAGTGATTAATAAGATATACACGCTATCGCCGTTTAACATAATAACCA
>NW_012028197.1:7993-8393 GCF_000956235.1 Wasmannia auropunctata
TCTGAAACCTCCAATATTCAGATGGCGTTTAAACACACTTGTATTGTGCCAGAATAGTGTGCGGATGCATGCGGACTTGAAGACTTTTTGCGGTATAAAGATAAATAAATAAAATAATAAGTCTTAGAAATAAAAGCAATTAATATTGTTTTGTAGCAATTAGTATTGTTAAACTGTAGATCCCGTATATATTTGCGTAAAAGTGTAAATAGCACACATCGCAGAAATACGAAGGAGAGGTCACCATGCTCTGACAAGAGTAGTAGGACACTGACTGAATATTGTTTTGCTAGCTAAAGAGCAGACTCCGCGTCACTTAAAGCGCAGATTTTTTTTTAAATTTTTTGTTAAAATATAATTTCTCTATTTTGTGAAAGCCACGTGGTTATTAAATAATTTG
>NW_012028198.1:0-431 GCF_000956235.1 Wasmannia auropunctata
TAATTCGGCGTATAACCTTTCTCAAATGTTGTCTTGAATTTACTGACGCGCACCGATTCACCTACTTTGAATCGCGCGGGCGCTGCAATCTTTACATGACTGTATGCTGTGGTTAAGAGCTTATCGACATTTGTAGAAGTAACATCGATAGGCCGCATACCGATAGTTCGATGCTTTCGCACGTTATACTCCAATACGAGACGTGGTAGCAAGTCGACCCATTTATAATTTCCGTTGAGCGTAAACTGTTTCCACATGTTGTTCTTCAACGTGCGATTAAATCGTTCAACCACCGACGCCTTCATTACGGAATACGTAGAGTAATGATTGATATCATGTTTTTTCAAGAGTTTCTGCACGTTTACGTTGTAAAATTCCTTTCCCATGTCAGTTTGTAAGTTTTTTCGGACATCTTCCATCGTCTCGAATTA
>NW_012028198.1:12709-13317 GCF_000956235.1 Wasmannia auropunctata
TTTTCAGTTCGTCGTAACGGACCGGGTCATGGTCGCTCGCGTGCTCTTTGGTACAGGAAACGTACGATCCGTTCCCTGTACCAAACAGCCAGGAATCAAAATTGGGTGAGTCAATTTCTTTTAACTAAAATTAAAATTATCTAAAATTTAACTTTTTAACTTAACTTTTATCTTTTTAACTAGGCACTATTCAATCCTGCCTCTAGCAGAGGTGCAGGTGAAAGAAGAAGAGGCCGAGGCCGGGGAAGAGGACCTCGGCCTATTATAAATAAATATTATTATTATTATTGTTAAGAAAAATATAATAAAAGTGCATTAACCCAAAAAATTTGTATTTGTAAATATTAATTTTATACCGGCATATTTTTCACACTGCCACGAGCACACGAGAGTCGTGACAAGATAATCTAATATATCTATATTATTATATTATTATATTATTATTATTATTATTACGCATTAAAATTTTTGTCCGTAAGAACATTGCAAAAAATTAAATATATTAAAACTTTCCCGTAAAGACATTGCAAAAGATTAAATATATTAACAATTTTGTCCATAAGGACAAAATAGGGAAATGTGAACAATTAATGTTTACATAAATTTAA
>NW_012028199.1:0-806 GCF_000956235.1 Wasmannia auropunctata
CAGGATTTTTGAATGAAATCGATTCTTTTGTGATACGTGCACGCAAAACGCGAATTCACTTTGAAAAATCAAATTTGCTATAATTTCTCAAGTTCCCTGGAATGTGAGAATAAGCGCTCTATTTGGCGCCTACTATAACGCATATAGCAAGTTGCTAACGTTCCTGGGCCTTAGCTTCGCCCGGACGGCCCGGGCGGCCCGGGAGATAGCAAGGCGCTCGCGAGTGGGGGAACGCTAGTCTATTAGTCTTGTCTGGAGCCTCGGTCTTGCCCGAGTCGCGGTATAAGGGGAGTAAATCTGGAATTTTCTAGAATCTTCGCGACATAGTATCTCACTACGACTAATTATAATCTCATCGTGCAGTTTGGAAATTGGGTCGTATCATACCCGCCTGGGTGTAGACCTCACAAAAAAAAGAAGAAAGAAAGAAGAGTCGCGGTAAGGTGCTAAACTTCTCTAGTGGAATTTTTTGCATAAGTGAACATCGACATGGAGCAGAACAATTTCGTGAAGTAGCAGTTACAATTGTGGGAGCTAGAAGCATATTATTCAAGGTTTGAAGGTATGTATATGCTTTATTGAATTAATTAAAGAAAGGTGTTACGAAAAGGCCTGTTTTTGCTGTGCTCGGGAAAAGTAAAATATAGACATCATTTCTTATAGTTTTTGGGACAAGCAATCCAATGGGGTTAGTTAAAATTACGTTATATGATAGGAAAATATAAAAAATCGAGTTTAATTCGGGAAAACGCGTGGCGTCGTAGTCATTCGCGAGACAAGTCGCTACGCTGCATGTGTCGATAATA
>NW_012028199.1:12796-13721 GCF_000956235.1 Wasmannia auropunctata
GTAACCTGCATATCAATTCTATGCCTTCGGCAATGACTTTATTTTTCTTCTTCCGCTTGTGACCGCTGCATCTTGAGATGCTTATTTGTATGATAAGCGCGCGTAATGTGTCCCTATTTAATTGGCTTCAATAAATTTCGTTGTAAATTTTGCTGTATAATTATCCTAATATGTTTTAACGTGTTACTCTTACAGAAATTTTGAAAGGCAGTAATTGATTATTTATTTTGAGTATTAAAAGCACTGAATAGTGCTTTTAGTATTCAAAATCAGTAATTTCCAGTATAAAATTGGATTTCTGAAAGGGTAAATATGGATATAATTAAACCGGTTTAGAGTTGTGCATCTCTCATATTTTTTTATCATCGCCGTTAATACGCTAATGGAGTGTATAATTCATATAATAAAAACTATCATAGTGAATGTTGTTATATTACATAGCGTAGTATGCAAATGTAAAGTGTACAAGTCAAAAGTATATGTAAACGCTTCCTTTTCATTAATATCTGTTTCGCTGTTATTTCATATACGACTCGCTACATTGTCGCTGCGTTTTGTATTGTTTATTTCACTCTCATGTGTTTTGCACACTCGTGCAGGAACCCCATTTAGCTGAATATTTTTAATAAAACGCAACGAACCCACGCGTGCCGTAAAATAATTTTAAGTTATTGTTTTGATGTTAGAAATCTCTTATTAACGAAAAGCCCAACGGACAAACATAAAAAATAAATGAACAACTAAAGTTTTTGTATTATCACCGTACCGTTATATATTTTTAATTAATTCTTTCCTTTGCACAGGATTGTAAGAGTCAGGATTGACGTGTGCATTGCAAACCAAAAATTTCTATATCTACATAAATGAAGTATTCTAAAACGCGCGGGTTCGATTGTACGATCAAAAATATTTTTTTTTATTTTTA
>NW_012028200.1:0-799 GCF_000956235.1 Wasmannia auropunctata
CATTTTTAATGTCTTTTCCACGGATTTCACTAATTTTTGCTAAGTATAGTACTTAGTATAGTATAGTATATACTACGTATATATGCTAATATATATACGTATATATACTTATATATAGTATATATACTTATATATAGTATACTTAATGTATATACTTAGTATAGTAATTTTTTTAAATCTCAATAAGATGAGCCAAGTCATTAGATTAATTAAATTCAATTCGCATAATGTGCAGTTAGCATATACAGGGTGTCCCAGAAAGGTCGTATGTCCTTTCACTGGCAGATTCTAGAGAGCATTCTAAGACGAAAACTCTTATACGAAAATGTCGAGGCTATAATACTTTTTAAATTATAACCGATTAAAGTTATCCTATTACGGCGTCTGAAATTCGCGCGCTCAGGCATGGAACATGGCGCGCGCGATTGCGGGGTGCTCTTGTCCATTGACTCACATTTAAATATTGACATAATTGATGCGCTTATCGCAAAAATATCTAATTATTGAAATTGAGTTTCTTATTTGAAAACATTAATGATTTTATAAGTTAATAACGCTTTAAGTTTAAAAATCGAATTTTGACAGTTAGGTTACTTTTGCTGTAGGCGTCTCAATTTTTCATACAATGACAAAGAGATCGCTTTTAAGCTTTGTCTCGTTTATTTATGATTATTTTTAATATCAGTATAATATTACAAAATATCAATGAATAAAAGTAAGATAAGAGAAATAGTATTAATTTTAAAAATAATAAAATTTAAGGAAAAGTAAGATAAGAGAAATGATATTAATTTGAAAA
>NW_012028200.1:8342-8868 GCF_000956235.1 Wasmannia auropunctata
TTTACTGTGTAANGTTTGTGGTCTAATTTTTCAAATTACTGTACGCACGCCAACAATCGCTGTAAATAGTAGAACCTGGCAGAATAAGACGTCGTATTATTGAAGTTAAAGTTTTTTCTGATCGGTTTTTTACAGGAATAACAAAAAATCGGCCTGTATCACGTTCGATAGCTCCAAATAACCATTGACCAGTTATGAGACGTCCATGATAATATTTCCGTTTTCCGAATTTGGCTTCATCTATCTCTACAATTCTATTTAAACCACCTTTTTGTTCCTGATTATTTGTTATCCATTATGCTAAAAGCTATATAAAAAACTAAAAATATTGTAAAATAAATAGAAATGAAAAATAATAAAACGTGTAACAATTGCAAAAAGTTTGCTAAAATTACAGTACGTACCTAGCGACAAAAATTTATCCAATCAACAGCTGTATTAGATGCAATGGATAATTCTGCTTGTAAAAATAATTGTCTTGGAGAATTCAATAACATAAAATAACAAATCAAGCGACATATTTTTG
>NW_012028201.1:0-916 GCF_000956235.1 Wasmannia auropunctata
TTATCTCTTCGTTTTCAAATGGAGTCACAGAAAAATATATCAATATATCAAAAAACATCATTTTTAGATCCACGTCATAAAGATCTTCAAGCTGAATCAATTTTGCAGCGGACTGCGATTAGAGAGGTGATTGAACTGGAAGCAACATCTTTTATTCCAACAGAGTTCGAATCGAGTGTACAAACTTTTACAAATAGTGCACTAGATTTTCTTTTCAAGAAGCCTCAAAATCATACACCTTTGATTTCAGTAGCTCAGCAGATTCAATTGTATCTTTGCGAACCACAAATTGATATTAATATGGATCTTTTTCAATGATGAAAATCGCACGAAAAAAAATTTCCACAACTGGCCCAGTTAGCAAAAAAATACTTATGTGTTCCCGCAACATCTGCCGCATCAGAGAAAATTTTCTCAATTGCGGGTAATATCGTTTCGTCACAACGAAGCTGTCTTGCTTCAAAAAATGTTTCGATAAATGTTTTTATTTTCCAAAATAAGTTTTTATTAGAATAACGAAATATTAAATTATAGTTTTATTTAAAATATTTATTTTTACTTTTTATTTACTTATATATTTTTTAGATTATACATTTCATAATATAAATTTTTTAATTAAACAATAATATAATTGAAGAATATAAGCATATTGTGATAAAATTATAATTACACATTTTATTTGATTATCTCAAGACGATGAATAATTCTTTCTAAAATTTATTTTATTATATTTTATTTTTTGACAACGTTGATATATTTATATAATATATAGTAAATAATATATACGCACACAGCATCGGATTTAAATTTAAACATTTATTTTATACAATCGACATTGTTTCTGACATCTCGGAAATTATAAATTCTGTATTTCTTATGTTTATTTTTATGTTAACTTTTATCAGTTTTTGTCATT
>NW_012028201.1:8309-8681 GCF_000956235.1 Wasmannia auropunctata
TATTTTTTTATAAATGTATATTTAAAAAATTACAGATAGTAACATAAATCAAATATTTTCGCGCTTTTTATGCTTGCAAGGGAACCTCGCGAAATGTTAAATTCTGATCTTAACGAAACTTTTTACACATGTAGGTTATCTAAATGGATGAATTTAGAAATTACTAATTGGAGCTCAAAAACGGTTTAAAGGAATGAAACCCCTTATATGTTAATTAATTTTTCTTTTTTTCGTTATATCTCGAGAACTATTCAAGATATCAAAAAATGTTTTATACAAAAGTTTTACGACAAAATCATATGTATTCATTTACGTCAATAACATTTTCGAAAAACAATTATTTTTCAAAAAATTTTAAAAAATTTTTGTAAA
>NW_012028202.1:0-418 GCF_000956235.1 Wasmannia auropunctata
TACATGTTTGCCGTCGAGAAGGTAAGTGTCTAGGTATTTTAATTCGGTTAAAATGTTTTCTAGGTTTTTAGGTGTATACTATTTTAATTTGTAGTTATTTTTGATTTGTTTTAATATTTTTGTAAAATAATTTCCCTAGTATTTTATTTATAATTTTTATTTATTTTCGACTAGTTTTTTATTTTGTATAATTTTTTTACTTGTTTTTATTTCAATTTTGAATTAATTTTTTGACTAGTTTTTGTATTTTTGTTCTATTTTAAATATTGTCTTTAATGTAGTCTATTCTGTTTTAGAAACAAAAATGGCTCAACGTTTCATCCATGTCGAATTGCAGACGGTTCGACCTCCAGTCGTCGTCGCAACGGAGGCGGATTTTGCGCAAAATGTGGATGCCGAATTAGTATAAGTAATTCTA
>NW_012028202.1:9348-9945 GCF_000956235.1 Wasmannia auropunctata
TACCAGCGAGCGAAAAAGATCACGAAAGCTCTCCCACGCGAGATGATCGCCTGAGAACTTAGGTAAACTCATCTTCGGTAGCTGCATTTGCTTAATGAGCGGTGTCGCGGACGCGTCCGCTGGTTCGACCTTCGCAATCTTGGGCGCCAGGTTGGACATCGCGGTAAGGAATTTAGCACGATTAGAGAGGTAGCTCTCTTCCGAGTTCGAAAACACGTCATCCTTATAATAATTTGTTTCCTCGATTTCCTCGAACGCGACCAGTTTAAAATTTTACTCTTGGAATCGACTCCAATATTCGTCCATACGCTCCAACCGTGTCTTAAGCTCGAACTCGGTAATCTTCGCTTGCCCTAGCTTTAGCGTGTTTGTCCACGCGCGGTCTATGTATCCGCCCAGGGCGGACTGTTGTCGGATTAGTTCCTTCATTTGCTTGAGGGGGTCCTCATGATCGTACGATGACACGCTCATTTTCGCTGAGTCGGCGGCAAAGGAAAATAAGATAGTTCAAATTCGCGTCGGTTACCCGAATCGCGCAAGTCGGAGCACGAGTCGCGCGCGTGCAACGCGCATGAACGCGCGAAAGGCGGATCACGT
>NW_012028203.1:0-354 GCF_000956235.1 Wasmannia auropunctata
TATATAATGATCGCGGAAATTAAGGTATTTGTTTTATTATAAAGTTGGATATTATTATAGATAAGGGTTTCTTTGCTTTTCCCCTTGAATAAAAGTTATTTTAAAGCGTAAAACCAAAGTATTGAAATAAATCGTATTGTACGACAGTAAAAGCATGAAATGTGGGTACACACTAGAGTCGCTAGTCAAACTCGAGACTCAATTCGTATCTTCAAGAATAATTTATTGAAGGAAGGAATACAAACATTCACTGAACTTGTTACATTGACGAATGTATGATGACTGACTAATGTTTTAAATGAATAAATGAATTTCTGTTTAATGAGTTGTCATGTTACTATTGATTTAATAAAA
>NW_012028203.1:7990-8543 GCF_000956235.1 Wasmannia auropunctata
TTCATACAATTTAAATGGGCAAACGGAAAATGCTCGGACAACTCGCCGCGTCACCTTCAGTGACGAAATAGCTAGCCTAAGCACTGGCGACGGCATGACGAATCTAAACGGGGCAGCCGGTGCGCAAGATAACGCACGGGCAACTCGCGGATTCGGATCCGTTAATGAAACGGATAATCTGGTAGAGCTGATGCGAGAAATGCGTGAAATGAGAACTCAAGTGAATGAGCTCATGATGAACCAACGCGAAGGGCACCGCGATCGACGCCGCGAAACATACGATCATAGCTTCGCATTAGATACATCAAGGCCTCTAGACGACACTCGTAATTATTCGGTGCAGAATCACAGTAGTTCCGCGCTGAACATTTCGAGATCGCAAGACGACATCCGCAATCAACCGGGACGAACTCATAATTTCATGAGCCTGATTGAGGCGCGAAAGCTAGTGCCGGAAATCGACGGTAGCTCGCGGGATCGCGTGCATGAATTTTTGGAAGCCGCTTCCTACGCGATGAAAAACATTCATCCGGCGGACGAAAATTCATTTTTG
>NW_012028204.1:0-2623 GCF_000956235.1 Wasmannia auropunctata
CGCGACATTTTTATCGACTTTGTATGGGCAACACGTATAAAAAATGCAATTTTTAATTGCTTATATCTCAGTATTGAGATGGTCAATCTCATTCTAATTGCACAAGCGTGTCAACGACTTCTAGTACAACATATAGTTTCAATTTCAAGAAATTCTCAATATTTTGAATTTGCGAGTGTACTACCTTAATGTTTGATGGGATCTGTAAGCTCTGAAAATTAATGCGACAACTTGGTAGCTGACTTGTTATTTCGGGCGTCCAAACATTTCACGCGAAACTCGTAATTATTGTGATGAGCTGCTACCTTGACTTCGCAGCTATGCTCTATTTGTAGTGCCATGCCGTTTATGGCTTCTATGCTCGTATTGATTCTATTCGTGTCTAACCTAACTCTTGACATAGTTTCTTTGCGATTAGGCTCGATTGAGATCCTGGATCGAGTAACGCGCGTGCGCTTCGTTGCTTACCCCGTCGATCCGTTACCAAAACTAATGCTGTAGCTAATAATACACCAGATGCTTGCTGATTATGAGAGCATAAAACTGATGAGCTTCCGCTTTCGACTACCGGAGTTGCATTCTCCGACGATTGTTTCTCGAAGTGCAATAAAGTATTGTGTTTACCGGAGCACTTTTTGCAAAGACTGGCTCTGTAATCTTTAATGAAGTGCCCTGGCTTCATGCAATTGAGGCAAAGCTTCGAACCTTTTAGTTGATCTGCTCTCTTTTGGGGCGTGAGCTTGAGAAACTGCTCGCAGTTCGCTAAATGATGTGCTTTACATAGCGAACACTTTTGCTTTTGAACTAAAAACGTTTTTACCTTAGGGCGTTTCGCTTGTTTTGATTTTGAGACGTCCTTCTCATTCATTTCGATGCTATCCAACAAGTCCGCTCGTGAAATTAAAAATGTCTTGAATTCTTCTAATGTGGGAATGTCGTTGCCTGCTCTCTCTTTCTCCCATTCTCTTGCGGTGACGCCGTCCAACTTGGTCGATATTATGTATATTAACAATCTATCCCAATGCTCAGTGGATTGCTCTAAAGCTGTTAATGCCCTTAAATGTTTATTTAAAGTATCAATAGTTTCGCGAATTTGATTTGCGGACTCTTGTTTCATCTGACTAATACTAAATATCGCCTTTACATGATTATGCGCTAATAACCTTTTATTATTATAACGATCACATATTGCATTCCATGCCACAGCGTAATTCACGGCAGAAATTTCGAGCGATTTTATAATCTGAGCGGCAGATCCTTCTAAAGAAGCCTTCAAATAATGAAATTTTTGTATGGGATCTATCGTTTCGTTTCTGTGAATAAGTGATTCAAATGTGTCTCTGAAACTTAACCAATCAGAAAAGTTACCGCTAAACTTGGGTAATTCTATCGTAGGCAGTCTAATGCCCGCTGCCTTTAATATGATATGTTGATTCGGCTGCCTGGCGGCGTTTTGAAGAACCTACGCTCCTTGTAATAATTGCTCTTGCGCTTGCGAACCGCTTGTTACTCGCGTATTCGCGTCTAATGCTTGACGAATAAGTAAAAATTCCGCCCTTGCTATCGTCTGATAATATTCTGTTTCGAACTGCTCGCGATATTCTGCTGCTTCCTGCGCTTTTTCTTCACCACAGATTGCCTCTATTTCCGCTTGAATTTGCTCGAATTTATTGTACGTTTCGCGTATACGATTAATGCGTTCGCAAATCTCCAATGCCGTCACTTGGCTCGTCTAATGGCTGACCGTGCTCGGACTGCGCTTCCACCGTGCTGACTATATAATTCTTGAAAATCGTGAGCTTACCCTTTGCTGTTCCGCGAGTTCTAACGAGAGCCTCTATTCTTACCTCGATTGACAAAATGAGCGAGTTTCCAAAGATAATGATCAAATAAAGAGGGGAGAGGCCTCGACTTCCTTCGAATTTATGTATATATGCCTCAATATTGCGACCTTCCAATGAGATACCTTCGTGTTTTGCTGCTATCGACTTTCAATGTTTCGATAATTGCAATGCCTTTCCTGTGATTATTGCATACTAAATCTGCTGCCTCTAAAATCCTTCCGAACGAATGACTGCACGTGCCTTGCTAATGGCGGCTACTGTGTTAGCGCCCGTTGCGCCTTGCAATGTCCTTGTACCGCTAGCTGCTTCCCACTGCGGTTAATGCAAAAATCTCTAATTTCTCGAGTTACTTTTGATAAATCCGGCTCGAAGGACCATGTTTGGGTTTAACAGAAATGATTCGCCGGATTTCACCTTTAGAAAATACTATAATGTATAAGAGCCGTGTCGCTCGTGTGATGCTTTATTGCCGCCATGTACAATACTAATTTATTACATTCTTCTTCTTCGAGAGCGCGCTAGCGCCGGTCTTCTTCTTCACGAACGATCATGTGCCAAAAACAATGGCGAATACCCACTCGCTCGCGGCCATATTAATCAGCCGTACGCGCGCAAACGCATTTAAAACTCTAAAGTGAGCTTATGAACAAAAATAGTGAAAGACGCATACGTAGTAAATCATTCCTGTTTCTATTGTACGAGAGTCATTTGAAAAGTTTACGGCCTTTTTAAGAAAAACACATATTTCGAAGCAAAACAAAATTTATAGATCGGAAGAG
>NW_012028204.1:3758-5466 GCF_000956235.1 Wasmannia auropunctata
CTGAAATTATTTTTTATTTCTAAAAATATGCTATTCAGTCCAAAATATCTTATTGCAGCATGACTACAATGTTTTTGCGGAAATACTATATTTTTTATATAATATTACCGTTTGTCATTTTGCAGCAATTTTGAATGTATCAACCAGCTCCGGTCTCTTCTATATATCCCAAACAGATAGGATATACGAGACAATAAACTAAACAAAGAATACAAGAGCTAAGCACTTGTATTTTGCTATACTCTATCCTTTACTAATCCTCTACACTTATATACTACAAAATAATCACGAAACCTTTTACATTTTCTTATACAATAATCATTTTATGTATATTATAACTTAAAATTGCACTACTTATTACAGTGATAAATCGATTCTTACAATAATTTTATAAATATATTAGCAATAAAAAACTGAAATCACAACACAATACTAATATAACATAAAGGCATGTAACAGAGTGGTTGCGAAAAAATTAGTTTCACTTCTTCTATTTTTTCTGATTTCTGCGACGTAAATCCTCGCGCGGTGTATATACCGGGTTTACTCGGTCCATTGAACATATTATGTCTTATGACTCATAGAGTATAGAATTATAAGTCATAAATTCAATGAACAAAAAATTAACATTGATCGTCAATCATCAATTTTTTGTGCGTTGAATTTAAGATTACGGCAATCTTTCTACTCAGATCTTAAATTAAAAGATGCGAACTAGCACGAATCATGTAAGCTTCTATCAATCTGAATATCGAGTTTAGCTTTTGGATGACTCATTGTGGAATGAGCCTTAGCTAATCATTCTGATTGAGACCGTTTTGTACTTGTCGCTCTAAAAAGAACAATTTTGTTAAAGTGACCGAGATGGATTTCGACGTTTGACAATTATTTGGGTCAGGTCTTGATTAGAACTCGATGGTGAGGATGGAATCGTCTAGGTTTGCTGCTGCTGCTAAGCTTGGTGATCGCGACAATGAGATCTTCAGGCTCTGTGGTGATGGTATGTACTTCTTTCCTCCAATCCCAGGAGGATAGAAATTACCGCGGAAGTCGTGTCAATTTTTTCTCGAGAAGTTTCAAAAGAATTTAAGCCTCCTGCAGGTGTGATTCGACGCGCTGATCGATAGCTCGAGTTTCCAGATCTGTTACAAGAATCACGGGCAGGCTCGGTTGGTAGACGAGAACAATAGGCTTAATTACTCTTTCGCACGGTATCGCTCGGCCAACTCGGATAGCTTCGAGCCGAACGTAACGTGTAACCGGTTTGTTCGACAATTTTGCGCGTCAATCGCGCATAACAATTATGTTTATTAATTACAAATAAATAAAAATATATTGGACAAGTAAGACTTGATACTTTTTCCAGCCAAATGTAATTCCGTATAAAATATTTAACATGTCGCTTTATTATATCAACGATGCTTCACCAGCTGATTGGTAACGGTGTACAATATAAGCTTTTCACAAGATGTTATGTTTCCGAGAATCTATTGCGGACAGTCCGACATCAAAGCAAAAAAGATCATTTTTACTTCAAAGTTGAATAACTCGGTGAAAAAAAATCGCACAATGCTGATCAAGAGTGCAAATTAAAGGTAAAGATTCACGCTTTCAAACGCTGTAAGTCGCATTTGTATGTGATTTTTATTTCACTCCATGGAACTTCGCAAATTTAGTGAAAAAATTTTAGATTTGATGCATCTCCATT
>NW_012028204.1:7491-10442 GCF_000956235.1 Wasmannia auropunctata
TCGTAAAATAATTTCGTTATATTATACATTGTTATATTCGTTAAAAAGAATACTACAACTTTTATCATATTAAAATTGTCACTTTACCGTGTAAAAATTAATCATGTCTTTCCGCTCTTTAACATAGATAATATTTCTAAGTAATCATCGATATGTGCTTACAATAAAGTTTAGTCAGAGCCGTTTAATTTGATATCATATTTATTAGGTCTATCTCTGTTAGTTTACAAGATAAAAAGGGGTGACCACTTATACGGGGACACTCTGTATATGATTATATATGAGCAATTTTTCTTATTTCTTCAAACTTTATTTCTTGTAAAAAAAACAATATAAAAATTATTGTTTTAATTATTTTTTATGTTTCCTTCTTATTATTATCAATTTTTTATTAGAGAATTTTACAAAGGAAAGAAACATATATGGACATATTTTGCATATAATTATATGTATATAATTATATGTGGAACTTTTTTCCCGGGTATATATGTATATATTTTTTTTATTTTTAGACTTATTTCGACATTTTTAACAAAAACTGTCGTTATACATATGAATTATTATATAGTTATACTATAGCTTTTACACATTTAATTTTAACACTCACTGGATTATATTTTTTTACTAGTTGTGTGTGGCTTTTCAGATAGGAAATTTTTATCAATAGAAACAAAAAAATTTGACGTTGTAAAGAGTGACCCAAAAAATTGTCCGTTTTTTGGGCCCTCGATTTTGAGACTGAACTGTGTGCCAAATGATACCTTATAATGAAACATTAATTATAGAGAAGTTTTAAGTTGAGATGACAATTGTTATCAGAGCTGGAGGAGGGGGAAAGGGCATGAAATCCAAAGTTCATTATATGGAATTATCACAGGTCTGTGAGGTCCGATATTTTAAGATGTTTGATCCGATGAAGGTTGATCGCAGTTTTACATAAATATTACGTGTTCGTAAATGTAAAAAAATCGAGTTATCGCGTAAAGAGACGTAATAAGTGACCCCCCCATCTAGCTGTGATAACAATTTTTATCTCAATTTGAAACTTCTCTATGATTAATATCTCATTATAAGATTAACCAAATGGTTAACCAAATTGGTTAACCAAAAAATGGGCGAAAAAATCATCTTTTTTTTGGGTTACTCCTTATGAATCTTGTGATCATCTATAGCGAACGACCGCTTTTTATTTTTATTTTTCAAAATTTAACGTCGTTTTTTTAATCTTTTAAATTTTGATTGTACATATTTATAATTTATATTTGCAAGAAGTTTTAACCCACCGATGAGGATTAATGTAAACCAAAACGTTTATGACTTTATTATAATTGTATTCAATGTTTTATTATTAATAAATAATATGTTTGCGCTTTTTACAAACATCATGAGTGGCTCATTATTCTTTATTGCTTCTAATTTAAGAAACTTCAATTAATATAACTGTTCGTTATATTATAATAGGTAGTTGCAAATGATTGAAACTCTTTTCTATAAAGTCACTTTATTGAATAGTCCACGATCGTGTACAATAATCTCGATTTCAAATTGTCTCACTTCGTTTCTTACTTAACGTCGAATGCGTACTTGAGACAACGTGAGAGTCTTTCACGAACTTCATCCTTATTTATTTTCATGCGCAGATTCTAGATCGCATCGATTATCGATAGATCGCGTTTGTTATACAAAATGTCATATTCTATACAATAACGTCAATATCAGTTCTTGTCAATTCCTCGTGAAACGCCTGACGCGAACAAGAACTACTATTCTAATTATTAACGTACACTCGGTATCAACGCGAGAATGAGAAAAAATAATTATTACTAATAAACGATTGTTATTGTTAATAACAATTGTTATCTATCAGATAAAAATTCGCGCGGTAGAAAATGAACAATATCAAAGCCGGGACTATTGATCGGATGATTAAAAAATAATTCTCCATAATCTTCTATGAATGTTAATTTGTATTAGGCCTGAAGCACATGAAATGCATAATAAAGCATAAACACAGCATAAAGCGGCTAGACCAATAAGAATCTTATGTAAATCAGTATGGCGACTTTATGCTGGCTGCTCATTGGTCCAGCCGTCTTATGTTATGTTTATACTTTGTTATGCATTTTATGTGCTCCCGGCCTTACAGTGCGATGGTATTCACTAACGTAGTCAACACTGTGGGACAGCGATAGTAAATGCGAGAGCATATATGGGATGTTAACCGGGATCGAATTCGAGGGCAAACACGACTTGTATGACGCCTAATTTCTGCAAACGCAGATGCCATCACGGCAGCGACCGCCCCGGCGACGCTGCGCCAGGCATCTGGCCGCGCAAGCACTATGGTTAATAGTCAGCCATTTGGACTGCCAGGACAGAAGATCGCAGGTCACGCGCCGATTCCGGATGGGCGACAGATTCGACGGCACCTCGTCATACGCAGGATCTTCGATGATATCTGAAACAATTCCTTCGTTCTATTTTCCGATAAAGGTAAAGAGTATCTAAAGGGGAGATTATCGTAGGTAGAGTCCTAGATTATCAGAGAAGCGCGACCGGCTTATGGCAGTATCGCAAAAGTACTAGAAAATATTAAAAATGGCGTCGAATGGCCAATCATAAGTTTGATTTATTCGGCAGCCATTTATAATAGCGATAAATCAATCTTATGATTGGCCATTTGCGTGTCCAATCAGGACTCGTAACACCGGTCGCGCTTCTCTGATAATCTAGGACTCTAATCGTAGGATAATACGTTTTATGTACGTTTTATGAATATTCTGTGTCTCGAAAAAATTAGGGGAGACCGGGGCTGGTTGATACATGGGGCACGTTGATACATTCAAAATTGCTGCAAAATGACAAACGGTAATATTCTATAAAAAATATAGTGTTTCCGCAAAAATATTGTAGTCATGCTGTAATAAGATATTTTGGACTGAATAGCATAT
>NW_012028204.1:10706-12548 GCF_000956235.1 Wasmannia auropunctata
TGAAGCATGTGGCTATTGAAAAATATCCTTGCGGTATTTATTTCATTTATTAATTACAATGTAAAAAATTCATTAAAAAAAAATGTATTAACCAGCCCCGGTCTCCCCTACAGACTAATACAGGATCACCTTGCTTGCGTTAGACTAATGCAGATGGAGATTTCATTAAAGACGTGTTCATACATTTACTTCTTTTACTAAATAAAATTTTTCTGTTTTAAAAAATAATTTTGTAATAACTTTTAATTTTGAAATATTTTATCAAATAATCCTTAGCATTCAATTGATTCAAGAAACAACTTTTTCGTTTCTTGAATCATATACCTACTAGTGAATATTGTTATTTACTATTATATTATACATTTTCCAGAACCAAAGAATTATCTCTCAAAAGAAAAATTTTATAAAAACAAATCAAAATTAAATAAAATTAACAAAACGTTATCTATAAAAAATATTTATATATCTTTAAACAAAAAAATATTTCTCACAAGATATATTAACTTTATTTTTGAAGCAATAAAAAAATTTTCTTACATTGAAAATATCAAATCTTGTAAAGTAACATTTTTTTGTAATAAAAATATTGTGACGATTGCATCGCCGCTATCTCGAAGCCAATTACAATATATAAATCAAGGATTTCGAGAAAATATCGCGTGAATCCGAAATCATACACACGGCACGCGTATACATAGAACTCAGCTGATTGTGTGGAGAAAAAAAGCGTAAACAGAAGGATCTTTAATTAAAGTTAAGTCGCGATGTACATGTCAGGCCGTTTTGTGATAAAAGCAGCGTTTCTAGAGATTAGAGATCAGGCAATAGACAGCGAAAATGAGTTGAATCTCTTAACTCGACTTGCGTCGCGTGCAGACACAAATCTTGTCCGGAATTATAATAAAGAAAAATAAGCTCAAAAGAGACTTAAAATTATTTGCTATTCTCACTCCGCTTTCCTTACGCGTACCAAGACTACTAAAATACAATATACAGTCATCAAACTAATTGACCGGACACTGCGTTAATATATCGATAATTTCTAAAAATTCAAGATAGAGCAACTTTGTCAAAAATTATCATAACATAACGATCGAAAAAGCATTTCACAGCTTAAAGTCTCTACTTTTGAAATCCATAATTCATTAAATGACTTACTGATTCTTTACAAAGCTGCACGGATGCAAATGGAGATGCATCAAATCTAAAAATTTTTTACCAAGTTTGCGAAGTTCCAAAAAGTAAAATAAAAATCGCGCGCAAATGAAGTTGACATCGTTCGAAAGCGTGAATCTTTAGCTTTAATTTGAGTACTCGATCAGCATTGTGCGATTTTTTTTCACCGAGTTATTGAACTTTGAAGTAAAAATGACCTTTTTCGCTTCAATGTTAAATAACTCGGTGAAAAAAAATCACACAATGCTGAACGAGTGCGCAAATTAAAGGTAAAGATTAACTCTTTCGAAAACTGTACACTTCGTTTTTGTGCGATTTTTAGTTAGGACCGTGGAACTTTGCAAAGTTTTTTGCAAAGTTTTAAAATTTGGGGAAAAATTTTGCGATTTGTCACACCTCCATTTGCATCCGTGCAGCTTTGTAAAGAATCAGTAAGTCATTTAATGAATTATGGATTTCAAAAGTAGAGACATTAAGCTGTGAAATGCTTTTTCGATCGTTATGTTATGATAATTTTTGACAAAGTTGCTCTATCTTGAATTTTTAGAAATTATCGATATATTAACGCAGTGTCCGGTCAATTAGTTTGGTGACTGTATATATATATATATCAGGAGACGCGGTAGCGTCTCCCGCCAAGTATATTTTTTCGCTACATAACGGTCA
>NW_012028204.1:12568-13718 GCF_000956235.1 Wasmannia auropunctata
AAGATAGAGCAAGTTTGTCAAAAATTATCGTAACATAACGATCGAAAAAGCATTTCACATCTTAAAGTCTCTACTTTTGAAATCCATAATTCATTAAATGACTTACTGATTCTTTACAAAGCTGCACGGATGCAAATGGAGATGCATCAAATCTAAATTTTTTTTACTAAATTTGCGAAGTTCCATGGAGTAAAATAAAAATCGCATACAAATGCGACTTACAGCGTTTGAAAGCGTGAATCTTTACCTTTAATTTGCGCACTCAATCAGCATTGTGCGATTTTTTTTCACCGAGTTATTCAACTTTGAAGTAAAAATGATCTTTTTTGATTCAATGTTAAATAACTCGGTGACAACGCTCACACAATGCTGAACGAGTGCGCAAATTAAAGGTAAAGATTCATTCTTTCGAAAACTGTGCACCTAATTTTTGTGCGATTTTTAGTTAGGACCGTGGAACTTTGCAAAGTTTTTTGCAAAGTTCCAAAATTTGGGGAAAAATTTTGCGATTTGTCACACCTCCATTTGTATCTATACGGCTCCGACGAAACTCAGTTAGTCGTTTTCTAAAGTATTAATTTGAAAAGTGGAGATTTCCAGCTGTAAAATGCTTTTTTAAAAATCTCGTTACGATCATTTTTGACGAAGTTGCTCTATCTTGAAATTTTGTCACCGAGTACAGTCACGAAATTAATTGTCCGGACACAGGTATTAAGAGTTTATTTTTTGCTATAATTTCATTAAAAATGGTAATTTTATAAAGATAATAATATTTAGACGTGAAAACTATTCCTAGTGATACAGTTTCATCAAAAGAATTAGTCAAATTTATTATACTTTTAAATATACAGATTTAATCAATAAAATTATAAAAATAATCGCGAAATTAATTAACTGGACAAACAAAAATAAAATTGAAAAAATATAACATTAAATAATACATTAAATTTTAATACCGCGTGGGTCCACCCTTAGCTTCGATAACAGCTTTTAGTCTGCTTGGAATTGTTTCTACAAGTTTACGAGTAATTTGAGGATTAATATTTTCTCAATCTTTCAGGATGATCTTTTCCAGTTCTTTATGATTCCGAGGCTTTGATATTCGGACCATCCTGAAAGCTTGGGAAAATATTAATCCTCAAATTACTCA
>NW_012028205.1:0-542 GCF_000956235.1 Wasmannia auropunctata
TTTACTTTAACGTCTGAATCACCTGTATCTCCGATCGGAACGCGAGATTCTGCTCGACCCGGACGTGCGAACTCCCGACAAGATTGCCTCGCACCCACGCGTGCGGTCGCAAATTTGGCGCCCAACGTTGAAATAAAGTAAAGTCATTACGAGTATCGCGAGATAAAATTTGGCGTGGAGGGCGAAAAGGAATTGCCCCTTATATGTTTTTTGTGTGATTAAGTGTTTGAGACCCCCCTTGTGTCGTCCGGATTTTGAAAAATTTTGAGGGATTTTGAGAGATTTAGAGATTTTGAGAGAAATTCGAAGAAGTGAATAAAGAAATTTTGTGTTGGGGATAAGATATCTCTATTGTATTGTCTATTGAGATTTGCTTTTCTTTTCTTTTCTTTTTGTACTTTTCGATCTATTTGTGTGTGCTAACTTTCCTTATTTTCAGCCGCGAGTGACATTTCGTGTGCGTGAAATCTTCGCGAATTACGTTAGTTTAGAGGAAAGGGTCCTGAGAATTTCGTGCGCGCGTCCTTTCGGGAGAATTTAAG
>NW_012028205.1:2962-3491 GCF_000956235.1 Wasmannia auropunctata
TGTTTTTCGACAACGTCCGTCACAAGGGCTCATTAGCCCGACCGCGAAGGCTAGGTGGATCCTGCGTCCTCCGATTTTCGAGGGCGAGCGCATCTACGATTTTGCCATGTTCCGCGACTAACATTTTGTGATAGGATTAAACCGTTAGGCCTTGCCCCGACCGAGATAAGCAAGGGATAGCGACTATTCGGAAGAGATTGTATTAAAGCGTCGTCTCACCGGCTCCGAGTAACGAGGACTCCAAGGACGAGAGGCTGCCACGACATGCACTCAGCACGACGGGAGCACAGGTCACGTAATTACTCTTTCTTTTCTTCCATCACGGAGCCCTCTTACTACTGTTATCTTTTACAGAGTTTTCGGAGCGAGCCGACGGCCCTGCCAGGAGGCCCCGACAGAATAAGGGCGCAGGAGAGCTGAGACGAGGGCTCGCTCCACGTATCGAGGGCCAGAAACCCTCCCAGCAAGTCAACTTTAAAACTTCGCGCCCGTTATCACGGGGCCCGCGACTGACGCTACCCTCCTGCGG
>NW_012028206.1:0-569 GCF_000956235.1 Wasmannia auropunctata
CACATAGATTTCGCGGTTATTTCGGATTAAGTCCGGAGTATTCCCTGTCGCGCTATTAAACTTTCGAAGGGCAGCGAGCCCAGCACTCAGTATGCCCGAGCCTCAGAGAGAATTCCCGAGGAAAGGACACCTACTCACACTCACAGCTGCACACGGCAAAGATGATGGCCATCTTGAGCCGGAGCAACGAGCCACACCTCGTGGCACCAAAAATCGACTATTTCTTCAAGAGAAATACATTCCCGCACACGAAACTTTACGAATCGATACAGAATCGCAATCCGCACACACTGGCCGCACTTTTAAGACGCTACGCGTGTTATTTCCGCACGGTCACATGCAGGGACGACGGAGCGGCACAGAGACACGTCCGCACGTCTCGCTACACACGAGAGAACCCCCCAACCTAACCTAACCTAACCTAACCTAACCTAACCTAACCTAACCTAATCAAATCTTGACTAATCAAATCTTGACTAATCAAATCTTGACTAATCAAATCTTGACTAATCAAATCTTGACTAATCAAATCTTGACTAATCAAGATCGGAAGAGCACACGTCTGAACT
>NW_012028206.1:3103-3638 GCF_000956235.1 Wasmannia auropunctata
GCCTTCCGAAACATCTATCCAATCGGCTTTTTTTTCACAAGCTCTCGGCATGAATATGTTGTCGTGTGCCAAAGCGCAAATGTTACAAATCATTTTTGGCGCTGTTAGAAATTTTTAATCGGCACTAGGGGTTGTTTATTGGCCGTAAGGGTGCCTTCCGAAACATCAATCCAATCGGCTTTTTTTTCACAAGCTCTCGGCATGAATATGTTGTCGTGTGCCAAAGCGCAAATGTTACAAATCATTTTTGGCGCTGTTAGAAATGTTTAATCGGCAACAGGGGTTGTTTATTGACCGTAAGGGTGCCTTCCGAAACATCAATTTAATCGGCCTTTTTTTCACAAGCTCTCGGCATGAATATGTCGTCGTGTGCCAAAGCGCAAATGTTACAAATCATTTTTGGCGCTGTTAGAAATCTTTAATCGGCACTAGGGGTTGTTTATTGGCCGTAAGGGTGCCTTCCGAAACATCAATCCAATCGGCCTTTTTTTCACTTGCTCTCGGCATTAATATGTTGCCGTGTGCCAAAGCGCAA
>NW_012028207.1:0-1324 GCF_000956235.1 Wasmannia auropunctata
GCCAGCCCGCTCAGAGATGTGTATAAGAGACAGGGAGAAAGAGATAGAAAAGATAATAAAGGATTTGGAAGTAAAAGTGAAGATAGAGAGCTGTGAAGTAGTGGAGGCAGGAAGGAGAGAAAAGGGAAGCATGTATATCGTGAGATTGGATAGGGAGGAAGGGAAAAAGAAAATAATGTAAAAGAAAGGATTATTAAAAGGAACTAATATATGGATAGAGGATGACTTGACGTGGGAGGAAAGGAGAATTAAGTGGAAAGTGAGTCAGGTGGCAAAGAAGGCGGAGTGGGATGGAAAAAGGGTTAAAGTGCGTCAAGGGGGGGTGTGGATAGAGGGAGTGTGATGGGGATGGAATGAAGAGAGAAATGAGCTGAGGGATGGAAGAGGGAGAAGTTGGATGGATATGGAAAGGGAGGTAGGGGAGGAAAAGGGAAAGGTGAACGAGAGGAGGAGGGGAGGGTTCATGAGTCAGGGGGAAGGAGGGACGGGGGAAGAGAGAGAAAGAAAGAAAAGAGAAGGGAGGGGAGGGGAGGAGTAGAAAGAGAGGGAATTGGTAGGGAGAGAACGGGAGAGAGGGACAGGGAGGGAAGAGAGGGAGGGGAGAAGAGAGAAATAAAAAGAGGGAGAGGAGACATGAGGGGCATGGTGCATGAGGAGGGGAAAGGGCTGAAAATTGCATTTTGGAATGTGGCGGGTTTGGGGAATAAGAACAAGGAGTTTTGGAAGGAGTTGGAAGATTGGGATGTAATGACGCTGACAGAAACTTGGGTGGAAAAAAAGAAATGGGAAAAAACTAGGAGAAAACTACCAAAAAATTGCAAATAGGTAATGCAAGAAGCGAAAAGGATAAGCAATAAGGGAAGGGCAAGGGGGGGTGATTTTAAGGATAAGAAAAGAACTGATGGATGGAAAGGAAAAGTTTGACACAGACAGGAAGGGAATTATAGCGGGAACGATTAAGTATGGGAAGGACAGACTAAGAGTAATAGGAGTGTATGTAAATGGAGACTTGGAAAGAAAGTTAGAAGGGTTGAGGGAATGGATGGAAGAGAGGGAAGGGTTAAAATCAGTAATAGAAGGGGACTTTAATGCGAGGACAGGAGAGGAAGGAGGAAAAATGGATTGGAGAGACTGGGAGGAGGGGGTTTATAACAGATGCTCTAAAGACAGGAAAAGAAACAGGGATGGGGAGAGATTAATTGAGTGTATTAGAGAGAGAGGATGGTGGGTGTTAAACGGAGGGATAAAGGGAGATGAACAGGGAGAATGGACGTACACGGGAAGCAGAGGGGAGTCAGTGATTGACTACGTGCTAGTGAACGAG
>NW_012028207.1:7939-8698 GCF_000956235.1 Wasmannia auropunctata
TTCGTTTCGACATATTTTGACAATTGATTATTAAATCTAACTTGTTGTGTTCTATTGCTTAGATATGATCTAAACCATTCTAGCACCATTCCTCTTATTCCGTACTGATCTAATTTATCCAGTAATCTTGTCCTATCTATCGTTTCAAATGCCCGTTATTAAGTCCAGGAATATAACTCCTACCATTTTTCCCTCACTATCAATTTCCAGTCATCAATAACACTTTGTATCGCCGTTTCACACGAATGGTTTTTTCTGAATCCCGATTGATTTTCTGTTATAATGTCATTATTAAGTAAATATTTATCTATTTGCTCCTTTACTACTAGTTCTAAAACTTTTTCATAAATAGGTAATATATTGATTGGTCTATACTCGCTTACTTTTTTTGGTTTTTCTATTTTGGGGATCGGTACTATCATAGATGTTTTCCATCCCTCCGGACATATACCCTTTAATAACACCGGCACACAAAAAAAAGTGGTTTGTGCATTTGACCGGACCCATCTACGGACATGTTTTTCGACCCGCTGAATCCGAATTTGAGGTCCGTTGGGCTCGGTCAGGTCTCAGATTTTAGTAAAATGCAAAAAACCCCCAAAAAATATGAAAAACTGCATTACAGCGATGAAAAAATTTTTGTTGACCCGGATCAAGTATGATTTTTATGTATTTTGATCCGCTGAATTTGAATCTGAAGGTTAATTAGCCCGTTGAGCCATCAAAATTTGAAAAATCAAGCGAAAAACCGAAAAAATT
>NW_012028208.1:0-3527 GCF_000956235.1 Wasmannia auropunctata
CGTGTGCTCTTCCGATCTTATATACACTATATAATAATATGCGTGTATATGTGAGTTGTAAATAACAAAGATTGAACTTTGATATATAAAGTGTATTTGCTATTTCCCTACATATATCTTATACAAAATCGTAATCCGAAATATTTTTAAATAATTATATATCTGTAGATAATCGGAAAAATATCTATACGAGAAGTTCTCTCGTAAGTTAACATTTATAAACATATAAATGATTTTGTTAACAAATGAATTGATAAATAGATTTTTTTATCGCGATTCTAACATTGTAAATAGTAAGAAACAGTTAATGTTTATTATTAATTTAAATGTTTTAATCGAAATAATTTATTAGTAAATTATATGGCTATTTTGATAAATAATATTGCTTAAACATTGTCAATAAATAAATATAATGATTAAAAATATTGAAATAAATCAATACAGCTATTTTAATTTTGTATCGTAAGCATTATCTGTATATTATTTTCATTCACTTATTGGCTGACCTAAATGTGACATAAATTAGCCAAAACATGCAAAAAATTACGTAAATAAATAATGTGAGAGAACAAAATCAATCTATCTTATCTATCCTAAACATTGCTTAACGTCGCGTCAGAAAGATTTACTTTACTTTTTTGTTTACAATACTCAAGATATTCAAGAACTTGTTATAAATTCTATTTGTAATTATTAACCATAATAAACTCACTTATCAATTTTGCTCACTTATCAATGAGATCATAAAATAAGAAAAAAGTTTCTCTAAATTTTTTAAATTCATATATAATTATTGTATTTGAAGCAAAGAAACAAAAAATAATTATATAGAGAAAAAATAAAACAAAGAAATTTATTGAAGATTTTTATTAATCTATTATGAAATATTAACAAAAAATATTCGTAAAAGTGCTACAGTTTAAGCGACTTCTCCATTAATATTGTAGTAACGTATAAGAATAAATACATTTTTTAATAATGTTTGAAAATGTAATTTCCGATGACAAATAATAATAACAATTGTTTGCTTGTCATTTAATATCGTATTCGAAAGAATATGTGACATATTATAAAAGGCCAAAAACATTAGTCTTTAAGATATACAATTTTTGAATTTTCAACGTAAATTAAATATTTGATAGTTAAGTAATATCAAGAACTTGATTTACATAAAAAATGATCTAGTCTTAATAGGTATATAGTAGGTATAAGAAAATATGTATTGTCAATATTCTTGTCGAAACAATTTTACTTATAGAAGGCTAAAAACTCAGTAAAAATTTAAAGCTCAATTTTATTAATCTTTTGTTTAAAAGTAATTTACTTCAGTTTTTAGTATATTATTACGTACGTCTTTATTACATAACTATAAGCATTAAACTTGCAATTTTCTAATAAAATTAGCAGCTATACAATGTATGTAGGTACATTAATAAATAGCAAATAATGTCTATAGAAAAGTGGAGAATTACATATTTATCTTGTTGTAAAGAATATAAATAAGTTAAGAATAGGTCAGCTATACATATATGTATGTACATCGTAAATAGCAAATAATGTTTACAGAAAAGTGGAGAATTGCATGTGTATCTTGTTGTAAAGAATATAAATAAGTTAAGAATAAGTTAGCATTGTATTTGTTATGTAATAAATGTGAGTTAATTACTGTATGAGAAACATACATAGATTATTAATTATTATATAGTATTATTTATACGTATGAATAAAAATGTAAAATATTCTTTATATTTTTAAATATACTGCAAAGTATAAATATGTGCATACAAGTATATTTTTATTATTTTATTATCCATAATCACAAGAGTATTATGGAAACTTCCTAAATATTAAATAAATATTCTGTTACATAAATATATATAACGTGTCTTTAGTTAGTTTTATTTAAGATTAGACTTGTTTATAAGTCTGATAAAATTACATTACATTTGCAATTTATTTTTACTGGTTATGTATAGTTTATGGTATAGTTTTAGTTTGTAAAACTATTTACTTCGATCGTTACTTACGATTGCCGGATATAGCATATGACGCTAACAAAATAATGAATATACGTATTTTATCTTAATTATTTTATTTATTCCAGTTTTGTTTTGCATTTACCTTTAGAATAATTCTCGCAATTTTCTCAGTTATAGGTCAATATTTATAGTTAATTCTTATATTTAAGACCATCTTAAGTACCAGTTTTGAGATGTCATAAGTCATTCATATAGAGCCGTATTAGCGTCTTAAGAGATTACTTAAGACAGTGTTGAAATAAGAACTAATTATGAATACCGGTCATAGTTCTCGTGTGACTGTTCAGCTGTAACTTGTTTAAAACTAATTATCATTGATTAAAAATAAGGAGAGGAAAAATTGACAATTTAAATTTCACATTTAAATTGTCAATTTTTCCTTTCTTGAAACTAATTATCATTGATTAAAGATAAGGAGAGGACAATTTGACAATTTAAATTTCACATTTAAATTGTCAATTTTTCCTCTCCTTATCTTTAATCATGATTATTATTTTCAAGAGAGGAAATCGTAAGTAACGATCGAAGTATGAGTAATGATGATGCGTAAAATGCTACGGTTGATAATAAAGTCAGACCATTCGATCGCCGGTGGCTGTCTAGCGAACAACGGGAAAAAATCGTATAACTGATGTTGAAGATTATACGTTTTCGCGAAATTTGGATAAGATGTTATACGAGACAAATAAATACGCAGAAGCTATGCGTGCCAAACATCGGAACAGATCTGCAGAAAGCGATAGAGAAAGTGTCGCGCATCAGACCGTCGAATCAGCCACCCAAAGTCTGGCAATTACAGATCGAAAAGGTGGATAAAGACGGGAAGTTGATAAAGTTCACGATTCAGGAGATTCCCGAAGACCGATACGAAGACGCGATTCAATATATGTAAGTACACATTATATAACTTTCTACCCGTTGAACCGATATGTCGGAGTAAGTTTCACCACGTTTCCGAGATTGTTTCATAATGCAACATCCTTTTGAGAACAGTGTATGATATACCGTTTTACGGATTTAAGATAAAAGATGAAAATAAAGAAAACTCTCATAAAGAGTATTTTTCTTTTTAGAATTACCTTCTAACCGTTCTAACGAGGCCAGAGTCAAATAATTATTTTTTATTTAACATGATCTTTCATTACGATTGCTCTTTATTTTCTGACCTTATTGCAGACGGGCAAAACGATCCTTTATTCATACAAGATATCAAGGTTGGGAAATAACTCGTTACTTGTAACGAAGTTACAGTTACAGTTACTTTTTTTTAATAACTGTAACTTAACTTCGTTACTTTCTTTCCATGTGTAACTGTAACTTAACTTAGTTAGATTTTTTAAGTAACTAGTAACTAATTTAATAGTTACTTTTACAGTTACTTTATATATGTCAAATCGTCACTTTCATGGATCAAAATTATGCAACTCTTTCGCTCAATCACCTAATCGTAATGTTGATTGTAATTATACGAAATATTTAAATAGCTCA
>NW_012028208.1:15099-15444 GCF_000956235.1 Wasmannia auropunctata
GAGTTCAGACGTGTGCTCTTCCGATCTTGTCTTTACATAATACATAAAGCGCAAACTATCAAATGACATTTCATTCAAAAATCTGTTATCAATTGCATATCTTAAAGGCAAAACTGTAGTTATCAAACGGTACGTAGTTAGCAAATAATACTTGCCCTACAATTATTTTACAAGATAAGATACTATTGCTAATATCCTGAAATAAAACTCAAGTACACTTTAAACATTTTATTAAAATAATCCGAAGAAAACAAACATGAAAATTAACAATTAAATTAACAACTAAATTTATCAATTAAATATGACAAACTTAATAATTTAATATGAAATACAACAATTTTAAAT
>NW_012028209.1:0-1443 GCF_000956235.1 Wasmannia auropunctata
CACACACACACACACACACGCGTATTGGATCCGCCATCTTGAATTTCGGGAATCTGATCACGAATTCGTAATCAGCGTCTCCGAGAACCCCAGATATACATTTTCATAAAATTTGCATTGTTTTTCAAAATCGGGTTTATTGATACCATATTGAATCCGCCATTTTGAATTTCTAAATTTTGACCTCAAAATTGTAATCAGCAACCTCGAAAACTCCTGAGTACTAATTTTCAAGTCAATTATAGGTAAGGAAAAATGTATTCTTCAAAGGGTTAAATGAAAATTAGTTTTAATTTTGGTTTTGTCATTATTGATCACAATCAATGTTTAAAAAGTAAATTCCGATCTACAATAAATGTATAAGTAATTATAAATCATAAGACATTGATTAATCATAGAATATAATCGACTATGATTGGTCAATTTTTTACGGCTTAAGGGCGAATTCACACCTTGACAGAAAAGCGGAAAACAGAAAAACAGAAATCAATTAGAACTCGCACTGGTAGCAAGAAAAGCAAAAAGCAAAAACTATTGACTACCAACATGGTTTTAATTGGCTTCTGCTTTTCTGTTTTCCGCTTTTCTGTCAAGGTGTGAATTCGCCCTAAGATTTACTACACTTAGAGGTGTACTACACCGGAACGGTATAAATTACACTATGTAGCGCTATGTACTGTGCAAAAGTCTGTGCTCCTCTGCTCCCTCTCTAATCTTCAAAAACAAAAGACGCTTTTGGTGCCGACGATGGTGTATGTACGTGTATGTGGTACTGGAAACCAGCAGATTATATTGATTAAAATTATAGTCATTTAGAAGTTTAAAGAAGAAAAGACAACGCTTTTTCAAAATCTGCTTCTCTGCACGATCAAATTTCTCTTTCGTATTACTGTTTATTTTCGTACAGGTATAAAAGTAAGTATTATAAATATTTTTTAGTATAGCTCATATATTGGGCGCGTTACAAGAATATTTAGCATTAATTTAATCTTTTAATTATGCAATTTCTTTTTTTTCCTAATCTTTTTCAGGCAGCACACGACATTTAGATATGTTGCATGCTGTCTGGGTCTAACCTAGCACAAACACACGCGCGTGCACGCACACACACACGCACACACACACACACACACGTACAATTTATAAAATATGAAATTTTATTAAGCAATATTAACTGTTTGGTTATGGTTTCATATATTAGAAAAGTAAAACATTTATACAAGACATTTTTCAGTTATAGGAAAATATGCCAAAACCGTTACACTTGTCCTATCTGATTGATATTAAAAAAAAAAATAAACGAAAAAGAGGAAAAAGACTAAAAAAATGTACATATATATATATATACACTCGACAGCAAAATTGAAGCATCACCCATTCTGATCACTAAAAGTAGGCAAATTTCAAGAGAGTGTAACTTCGTCAAAAATGATCGTATCGGAA
>NW_012028209.1:12870-14205 GCF_000956235.1 Wasmannia auropunctata
GCATAATGTTGCTTTATAACGAGTTGGATCATAGAAAACAATAAAAATTTATCTTTGGACAAAGAGAGAGAATAAATATATTAAAAATTATGTATAAAAGAAAATATATGTAGGGTAATATTCAAAATTAAAAGATATATATAAAAAAAAAAGATTTGTCGAAAAAAAAATATATATAAATATATAAAAACTAATGGCGCAGTGAGATATGAGAGAGCATAATATACTGAGATTCTAGGTTAAGAGCTAGCTTGAATTACGATAATCTTGAAATGAAATCCAGTGCCAATACTAGACGACATTTGGAAATGAAAATCAAAATAATAATTTTTAAAATCGATCGTTACATTGAAATGGCAATAATGGAGATTGTTATATTTTGGAAAACGTATAAGGTAAATAAAAAATTCTAACCTCAAGGAAAACAAAAAAAAAATTAAATAGGCTTATATATATGTATACATATATACAGATTGTCTCGTACTCTAATGGTACAGCGATTGTGGGGAAGTATTGCGGACCAAACTGAAGAAAAAAATTCCTCTAACATTTTACGATCTTCAGAATAGTTATCGAAATAATAATTATTTTGTAAAAAAAATATTACATAATGGCCAATTTTTTTATAGAATATGATTCAATTGATCATTTTAATAACTTTAATTCTTTTTTTCGATACTTAAAGTTATTTGTAAAGACAATGGCATTTAACTATTGCCGTAAATAATTTTGAATAACTTTAAAGATTATTAAAAATTTATTATTCTGGTTTGGAATTAAATATTTTTTTCTCTACTATATATGTATAATCAAATACTTAGCAAATTTTATGATCTCATATTTGTTTTTAGACAACTTTTATTTGTTTAAAAAATATTATTAGTTTAGGTAAGATGTACTTAATATACGATACACTTGTATATAATTGGCTTTATTTTTTTATTAAATCATCATTTAAATCATTATTTAAATTTATAGATCATAAAAAAATGTTTGAATATTAAATTATGAATAATTCAGTTTTTGAATATTAAAATGGAATATAAAAATGTTAGGTATAACTAATTGAAAAAGCTTAATGGCACGCGCGTAGCGCGCGCATGTTGTGTCCTAGTACTATAAATTAAAGATGTATTCACTTCATATTATGTATAATTAAATAATGTTAATAGTAAAAATTTAATTAATTTTCTCCTTATTTCTCCTTTTTTCCTTTCTGCAATTTTGTTTTTTTTTATGTAAAACCTGGAAGTTAAAATTAAATGTTATGATAATTACAAATTTCGTATATTTTTATTTCATTATTTATTTCAGTATTTAAAATTCAAGCATATT
>NW_012028209.1:26431-26981 GCF_000956235.1 Wasmannia auropunctata
TGAAAGTGAGTAATGTAATTACAATTAATTGCATTAAATAATACATATAAAATATAAATACATACATACATATAAAAATATAATTATTGTTGGCCGGAGTCTCAATTACGAAGTCTTCCGTATTTAACAAAAAGTAAAAGTACAAAAAAAACAAAAAAATATAAAAATAGTAAAAAAGTAAAAAAGAGATCATACACTCACCACCTCCATGTTGGTTAATCTTGGATAGCGCTGAGAGTGAATAATGTAATTACAATTAATTGCATGCATTAAATAATACATATAAAATATAAATACATATACATGCTGCGACCGCACTCACGAGCGTGGTGCAACTTCGTCGCTCGTCCGACACGCTTGATTCCGCGAAAACGGTAAAATTGAATCTAGCGCGCGATTAATCATTACTCAGGCAGCTCGCCTATCGAAAACGGGAACAAGAATTGGGCGCCAGGCACGTTATAGAGAGTGCCTTTCTGATCGGAAATTTCGTTAGTCGGAAATACAATGACTCGAGAAGAAATCTATAAGCGCGCAATTAGACGCGGAT
>NW_012028210.1:0-447 GCF_000956235.1 Wasmannia auropunctata
ACGTAAATCCAGAGCCCAATCTTGGCCGAACTTTGTTCTCAACAACCGAGGAAGAAAACGATTTAATAATAAATGCTATCAGACGAGATGGCTTTCAATCATCAAAACAAGTATGTAAGACTGTGACTAATACGTAGAATTTAAGACTATATCGAAATCTGAATGTTTTGTTTTTTTGAGCGGCTTTTGTATTCTACTTCGATTCGTTTCATTTATTCAGATATTACGAAATTTGTCTCGCTTTCTTAGTTATCAACAATTTTAATAATATATGTTACAGGTGAAAGCTGAGCTTGGCGTCAATTGTTCAAATAGGACCTTACGACGCAGATGGAATAAAAATGGATTTTCCATCACATTCCTGCACAAAAGAAAATTAAATGTATTACATAAGGAACAACGGGATAGCTTTCGCATTAGAGCATTTAGCATGGAATGATGACGAAT
>NW_012028210.1:8136-9216 GCF_000956235.1 Wasmannia auropunctata
GTGCTCTTCCGATCTTTGGCGCACTTTACAATGTTTTCCAAGCCCAGGAAAGATGTCTTCTGCATCACTACTTCTGCGCCACAGCGTATATTCTTCATTTCTTCGCAGGTGGTGCAGAATCCGTAACTTCCTCGGGTGTATATGTTGTAATGTGTTCCTCCTCGCTTTGCTTATACGTCACTAATATTGATTTTGCACCGTAAAACGTAGTAAAATTAACGACAATATATTGTTAATGGCGATGGGATTCAGTTTCGATCCGCTATTTCTGCTTAAATATTTAGTCATGATGGGCATGATTTCTCGAAATTGTCGTCATGAGTCCTCGTCGAAATAAATACCATCCGAAAATTCATGACCCACATGAATTTTCTTCGTATAGGAATTGTTAAGGCGATGCAGGAAGGTCGAGAAAATTTACAAGAGGTCGATAAAACAGTCCGTTCAATTTCAATGGTACCTCTAAATGAACTTCTTACAATATCTTCTGTCTCAATCAAACACGTACATTGTCGTTATCTAACTTATTTAAACGCCATCTTTTGCATAATTCGGCACTTACTACTAGACGCAATTTTTGCTGTTTTTACCATTCCGTATTTTGGCTATGTGTACGAATTACCACAAATTGCAGTTCAGTGGATATTTTTTCTCTACGCTTTCAATCGTAGCTCAAAAGGCTTTGTATTATTCGTTTATGTAATCTGTGGTGTTAGATATAAGCATTTTGTACATTATTTATGAGCTACAGAACTTTTACACTAATGAAGTGTTTATGTCAGGTTATGGTTTGGTGTCAGCTATACGACCCAAAAAAATTTCATTTTTTAATTTTTTCCAATTTTATTACAAATTCAACCGTCTAACATCACAATTTCATGTCTATTTGAACCCTGTGAAAGGATTTTCAATTCTATTCAGCAAATTCGGAGAAATCTACTGAACTGCAATGTGTCGGCATTTCCGACCTTCCATCGCCTTATTGTGACTAGATATAAAACTTTATTAAACATATTTAGTATTAAATACTTTAATATTTAGTATTAAATATTTTATGTTTAATATAAATACAAACTTTTT
>NW_012028211.1:0-807 GCF_000956235.1 Wasmannia auropunctata
TCGATATTATCACCGTCATTCGTCGCCGGAGCGTACGCGGCCTTTTCGGAACCGTGTAAAATTTATAAACACCGTACCCGAATTAAATAGAGCCGCGGAAGCGTTACCGGACATACGGGATAGCGTGCGTAGGATTTTAAATTTTCCTATCGAGGGCGAAACAGGCTCACCCACACACGTAACTCGCGAACGCGAATTTCTAATCGCCGCGAACGACTTTAGTTTACTCGGGATAAACGCCACAGGCGAATTTGACACCGAGTCGGACGAATGGACGGGACAAAGGCGTAGACTGCAATTTTCGTATACAAATTTACGATATACAAAAAGACAACACAACCGGAACAGACATGCTGTCACGTACTCCTACCAAATCTCCACAAGCGGGAACATCTTCCGCAGAGGCGGAAAACGGAACACCGCATTCATACGATTTAAATGGGCAAACGGAAAATGCTCGGACAACTCGCCGCGTCACCTTCAGTGACGAAATAGCTAGCCTAAGCACTGGCGATGGCATGACGAATCTAAACGGGGCAGCCGGTGCGCAAGATAACGCACGGGCAACTCGCGGATTCGGATCCGTTAATGAAACGGATAATCTGGTGATGCGAGAAATGCGTGAAATGAGAGCTCAAATGAATGAGCTCATGATGAACCAACGCGAAGGGCACCGCGATCGACGCCGCGAAACATACGACCATAGCTTCGCATTAGATACATCAAGGCCTCTAGACGACACTCGTAATTATTCGGTGCAGAATCACAGTAGTTCCGCGCTGAACATTTCGAGATCGCAAGATGACA
>NW_012028211.1:1160-3502 GCF_000956235.1 Wasmannia auropunctata
TTCTGACTTGGAAGAAGAAGACTTCTGCATTTGTATGAAAGGCGCAAACATAACAGCCGGTTATTAAATCTGCGTACATTGCGATTCTGAGCACTCGCAGATGGAAGATTAATTTCAATGTTCGCGTGTTTTTTTGTGCCTTTTTTTCAATGAAATTAATTAAAAAATAACTAAAAATTGAAAATATACTGTTTCGGCTTTATTTTATGATTTATTTTTTAAGAATTCTTAGGATTTATACAGTTGACCAAATTACGCTATACAAAAAAAAAATCTTGATTTTTTGTATTTCGGGAAAATGAACATATTTCTTTTTTGCGATGATGTAGAAGGTAGGTATATTCGAGAAAAAGTTGCGCTAGGTTTTTATCTTTCCAACGGTTTATTTGGTTTCATGAAATTCGAAAAAATACGAGTTTTAGAGTCGTTTAAAAAAAAAGGTGACCAAATTACGCTATACTCCCCTTTGTATATACATGGTGTCTCATACTCAAATATCAAAATATCAAAATCAAATATCAAAATCGAATATCAAAATCTTCTTTAAATTTTGCAAGGTTTCATAATCCAAAATAAAAATTGCACATAAATACAGTTTATTACAGTTTTTGAAAGCGTGAATCTTTGGCTTTAATGTGCACACTCGTTGAGTATTATGCGATTTTTTCATCAAGTTACTCAACATTGAAATAAAAATGGTCCTTATGCTTCAACATTGAATAACTCGGCGACAAAAAATCGCAAAATGCTCAATGAATGCGCAAATTAAAGGTAAAGATATATGCTTTCAAATGCTGTAAACTGCATTTGTGTGCGATTTATAATTCATGTCGAGGACCCTTGCAAAATTCGTAACAAAATGTTGTATTTTTATTTCCGTATAGCTCCGTAAAAAAGCAAAACGTTCTTCAAAGTCGATATAAAAAATAAAGATTAATTGTAAGTTGTAAATGTTTTTGAAAAATTTTATTGTAATTTATCATTTTTTAAAATATTAACACTCCTGTAGAGAGTAGAATAGGGGATGTTTAATTTTGTTGTTGCATTAACAGCAGACCCAAGCCGGCACGTTTGACGTTTTTATGTAAAATTTTTTACAATGCAGTAAAATGGCAAAAGAAATCGCGGCTCATTTTTTAATATATATTTTAAAGGCCTTGCTTTAATTTTCAACTTCCGCATTTTCCGTAAAAATGTTAAATGTGCCACTGGCTTAGGTTATGCTAATGCAACAGCAAAATTAAAGATCGCCTAGCTATTCTACTCTCCAAAAAAGAGTGTAATATTATTTAAAAAATGATAAATTACAATACAATTTTTCAAAAGCATTTACAATTTAATCTTTACTTTCTATATCGACTTTAAAGAACGTTTTGCTGATCTTTTACGGAAATAAAAATGCGATACACTTTGTTATGAATTTTGCAAGGCTCCTCGATATGAATTAAAAATCGCACACAAATGCAGTTTACAGCGTACATGAAAGCGTATATCTTTACTTTTAATTTGCGCACTCGATCAGCATTTTTTCAGCGATTTTTTTACCGAGTTATTCAATACAAAAGCAAAAATGATCCTTTTTACTTTAATATTAAGTAACTCGGTGAAAAAAATCGCACAATGCTGATTGAGTGTGCAAATTAAAGGTAAAGATTCACGCTTTCAAACGCTGTAAGTCGCATTTGTATACGATTTTTATTTCACTCCATGGAATTTCGCAAATTGAGTAAAAAAATTTTAAATTCAATGCGTCTGCATTTGCATCCGTGCAGCTTTATAAAAAATCAGTAAGTCATTTAATGAATTACAGATTTTGAAAGTGGAGACTTTAAGTTGTAAAATGCTTTTTTGATTATTTTTGATAAAATTACACTCGTGAATATTTGCCTATTTTTAGCGATTAGGTAATCCTTCAATTTTGGCGCCGAATGTATTTCAATATTTTAATATCAGATTGATGATTTCATGATTTGCTTAAGAAATTATTATTTTCTTTTGTCCGTTTTAATAAAAATCACAATTAATACGCGATGGGGAATGTACACTCGACAGCAAAATTAAAGCATCACCCATTCTAATCATTAAAAAAAGGCAAATTTCAAGAGAGTGTAACTTCGTCAAAAATGATCGTATCGGAATGATCAAAAAAGCATTTTAAAGCTCAAAGTCTCTACTTTCGACATAATTCATTAAATTACTTACTGATTCTTCACAAAGCTGCACAGATGCAAATGGAGATGCACCAAATCTAAAAATTTTTGGCCAAGTTTGCGAAGTAAAATAAAAAAGTAAAATAAAAATCGCACGCAAATGAGATTTACATAGATCGGAAGAGCACACGT
>NW_012028211.1:3522-4613 GCF_000956235.1 Wasmannia auropunctata
GACGAACGTCGCTAATTTGTAAAGTCGCCAGTTCCGCGAGACGAGAGGGCCGTGTGAGAGTATCGAGTCCTTCTGCCTGGTGGCCGTAAGCGCCGTGTGAGATAGAGCCGCGAGTCTCGCTTGAAGCGAGAATCCGAAATCACACCGCCCGCTCGATTGCGCTAATTTCGAGTCGTTACGATTGTCGCCTTTGCGTTCGCCCTCGCCCGGCCGAGTCACCGCGTGTTTGTATCGTGTAATTGTAAGTCGCGAGAGCGTTCGTTTGGCCATTCTGTGTGTGTCAAATTTATTAGAGCCTCCGCGTATCGTGAAATACTTTCTGTGTCGAGAGCGTTAACTTTCTTGTGTCGCGTAAAACGAGGTCCGCCGCAGATCTCGGGCCACGTGCCTCTGCATGCCGCGGACGCGTGAACCGCGTGCGCGCGCGCGCCGTTCGCCGTCGTCGCGCCCGCCGTGTATCGAACGTCCGGATTGTCTCGGGCAAGTACTCGGACTTTAAATTTCCGACGGGAGGACGGAATCGAACGAGAATTGCTCATTGTAAGACGCCAACGCACAGCGAGGGCAGATCCTCGGCCTCGTGCTCCAGGGGACTATTTGAGTGCCGCGGAGTACCCCGCACGGCGTTCCGCGGCCCCACCGCGACACTTCGCGTGATCCTAAAGGAGCTCGTTCGGTTCTCGCCATCCCGGTCCGCTATCCGACACACACCCGTGTCACTTATCTCACCCGCGATCGTCTGTAATTCGTACAGACCTCCTGGCGTGGCGTTAGTCCGCCAAGGATCGGCGCCGGAATACGCGCTCCGTCCCGCGCGTCTCGCGAGTACCACGCGAGGTACTCGCCTCTGTAATTCACTCGCCCTGCGAGACCATCGAAAATACACGTCTCTTATTTCATATTAATTTCCGGAGCAATTGTTTTTCCTCCCTGTCGCTCTCCTAAGCCTCGCATTTAACGAACTGCCCCTCTACCTTTGTCGGAGCTGGTTAGCCGGCCTTCCGCGCCGTCGTTGCTCGCCCGTCCGGACTTTCGCGAAAATCTAAGTTGCCTTGATCGATGGAGTTGTGCGTCGGGAATCGGAGATAGCT
>NW_012028211.1:8410-9642 GCF_000956235.1 Wasmannia auropunctata
GACGTGTGCTCTTCCGATCTTTGGGTTTTCTTTTAATAAATTTTTATCGAGGTCGTGATATACATTTAAGATAATAGAAAGATTTCATTTTTTTAATTTGATACAACAATTTTTTCGAAGTAAAAACATTAAAAAATATACTTTTCTATCTTTTTTACATTTTTAATGTCTTTTCCTCGGATTTCACTAATTTTTGCTAAGTTTTTGTTACATTTTATTTATATTACTTATATCATTCCTTATTTTTTAATTTAATTTATTTTATTTTATGTTTTATTTGATTTGATTCATTTTTATGTAACTTATGTATTCATTTCATTTTACTTTATTAACAAAATAAATTGTATATCATCACTAGAAGTAAAAAAGCCATGAGAGCTGTAAGAAGGATGAAGGAACCGTGAGAGAGATAATAAAGCCGTAGATAATAAAGCCGGAGAGACGAGAAAGTTGTGAAAGAGACAAGAGAGCCGTGAGAAAGATAAAAAAACTTTAGGAAAGACAAGAAAATTACGAGATGCAAAAGTACTGAGAAAGAGACAAGAGAATTGTTAGAAAATCGAGAGAGTCATGAGAGAAACGCGAAGCCGTAAGAGAAACAAAAAAATCAAAAGAGAGATGAGGGTTCTAAAAAAGAGACGACAAAATTGTAAAAGAGACGAGAGAGCAAAGAAACAAATGAGAAAGCTGTGAAAAAGATGAGAGAGCCGTGAAAGGGATAAAAAAGCCGTGAGAAACGAGAGAGCTCTAAGAGAGACGATAGTCGCGAGAGAGACGAGATGACACCTAGACACTTAGTTCCTCGACGGCGAATACGTAGACACTCATTTCCTTGACAGCGAAGACCTAGACAACATCAAACACTTAGAGTTCCTCGATGGCGAACACGTTAACACTCACTTTATTGACGGCAACCATGTAGACATTCACTTCCTCGACGGCGAAGAGCTAGACGACATCTGGACACTTAGTTCCTCGACGGCGAATACGAACACACTCACTTCCTCAATTGCGACCACGTGGACATTCACTTCCTCGATGGCGAAAACTTAGATGATACAAAAACATTTAAATGTTCGACGGTGAACACGTAGACAATCACTACGTCGACAGCGAAAACGTAGACGACTCCCAGACATTTAGTTCCTCGACAGCAAACACGTAGACGCTTACTTCATCGACGGCAACCACGTAGACATTCACTTTCTCGACGGCGAAAATCTAGACGACAC
>NW_012028212.1:13007-13315 GCF_000956235.1 Wasmannia auropunctata
TCATTGACCTTTGATCGTCTAGCGAGACTCTTTACTATCATGGCGGTTACCTCAATGATGTCATTCCCCGCGAAAATTCCCCCCTCCTCCCCGCTCGATATAATCAGAAAATGTCTTAAAATATTTTTAGCAATAAAATATTTAATTTAAATATATAATAAATAATATTTACGCATTCAGAACGAGTTCTCTCTCTGGAGATAGGCGGATTCTAATCCGGGGGAGCTCCGAGGAGAGCGAGCGGGAAATTTTTGTATACGTACATGAGTACGTCCACTCCCTAGTGAAACAATGAGAGTTTTCCCGAC
>NW_012028213.1:0-456 GCF_000956235.1 Wasmannia auropunctata
TCAATTGTAATCACCTCACATTATATTAACAATTCAATATAATTCAATTTCGATATGCCTTTACATACATGTACTCATACACTCCCGTTTGATAGCATTAGTCTAGCTTTCAGATTAAGAAATTAATATTTGTATATTTAGATTTAAGAATAAATTATGATTTTGTTAATTTAAATTCTGTACTTCTTTAAAGACCTTCATCCCCATTCATTGCTTGCCTAAACGAGAGACGCCCTTGGTCCGATCCCAGGTCATAGGGATTAAGTTCCTTGACCTATAACAGGACCAACGAACGCGCTGGTTCAATAAACGAAGTAATAGTGTCCTTTTAAGGACATTGACTCGTTTCGAATCTTTGCAAAGCGCCTTCGACTCGCATCGTGCGCCTCTGTGCGTACCTACGAGACAGCTTATTTAGTTACGTCCTCCCTTACCCCTCCACTTCCAATTCCATCT
>NW_012028213.1:13094-13531 GCF_000956235.1 Wasmannia auropunctata
TATTTTGTCTGATTTATCAAGAGAATTCAAGATTAAAATTACAAGAAATTCAAAAATATATGTGGGATTGGAGATTGTTAAATCAGAAGAATTTTTGATTTTAACACAAAGCGATTACATGAAAAGGATTTTACAGCAGAGCAGGATGGAAGATGCAAAAGCTGTAAAAGTACCTTTATTACGTGGAGAAGATAGTAAAACACCACCAAAATCTAAATGTTGTTCTTATAGAGAATTGGTTGGGAGTTTACTCTATTTATCAACCAAAACAAGACCGGATCTGGCATTTGGAGTTAATTATATAAGCAGATTTGTTGAAGAGCCGACACAGGAAAGAATAAATGATCTCAAACATATTTTAAAATATATGAACGGTACTTTAAATAAAGGAATAAGATATAAGAGAAATGGAAATTTAAAAACTTTACAAGCATATT
>NW_012028214.1:0-609 GCF_000956235.1 Wasmannia auropunctata
CAATTATGCTGTGACAATGTTATTGCAGACGTTTTAAAGCTTCATCATGGCTATGATGATCTCTTTACAGCAAAATAGTTGTACAGCCAAATGGCTACGATATCGTTTTCAAAACCTAAAAATGTTGTCCCACTTTTGCTGTTACAACTATATCAAGACATTATAACGATGATGTGACAGTAGCTGTGATAGATAAAAATGCTGCGATTTAAAATGCGACAACGTTGTCGCAGACGTTTTATAGCTTCATGTGCTACTTGGGATGTTAATTTTTTTATGGTTCGTAACTACGATTAAAAATTATATAGGTTTTATCATTTTATATCTATTTTTAATAGGGTAGAACGCAATAAGCAGTAGTATAAAATGCTGTCGCTATGCGAATGTTAGAATCAGTGCTCCGTGATATCGTGTATTAATAACATCGTGTACTATAGTGTTACGTCCGGTGGACTCCACGATTTCTCCGTTCGCAAACGTTCGCTTAGATAAGGGACTTAGAATAAATAAAGCTTATTGGTCATCAATTGGCGAACAAACATCGACCCAACGAGATCAACCGTTGTCTGTCTCCTTGGGAAGATTTATTTCGAGAAAACATTTTATGAA
>NW_012028214.1:8049-8548 GCF_000956235.1 Wasmannia auropunctata
CGATTCGTGCCATTGACGTGGTTCCAACGTGCGATTTGATGAAAATCCCAACAGCGATCCAACGTTACAGGATTTTGCGAAATTTATCCGATACGCGCACTTGATCTCGCTCTTCATCGTATTGTTATTGGCGCGAATCACCAGCGGGTAATCGTTCTCATCCTCTTCACCGCTTTTCGTTTTCTTTCTCGCAGCATCGTTTGGATGAACATGTAGGATTGCACGTTTCAAATATTTTGCAATGTCATGCAGTTCGTACGATCCTTCGGGAATTACAATCTCCTTGTCGTCTTTGTCAAAATAAAATTTATTATTCGACGAATTTACATTGGGTATCGTATAATACGTTTCAAAATCTGCCAGACCGAGTTCGTATTCACCATCGCTCAAATCTACAGGTGGAAAGTAGCTTACCGCGAGGCTGCTGCTTTTGCCAGTCAGCGTAAACGTCAGCGACATGTTTGAATGAATACTGAGTCTAAATGTTGCAACGTTTGTC
>NW_012028215.1:0-1506 GCF_000956235.1 Wasmannia auropunctata
TTCAAAAATTTAATCGATCAAAACTTTTTTTTTCATTTTACTCCACCCACCGGTTTGGTGGTAGCTTAACCTTTTTGTAAGGTTATATTAAAACATGCGATTCAAAACTGAGGTTACATCGGCTAGCTGTCAAAACACATTTGCACTATACTGATGCACTTTACTGACGCAACTTAGTCATGGACGTAAAAATAATTAAGAACGAAACGTGGACCCTATAATCGGACCCCAGGCATTAATGGCACGAACTGTACATTGCTACTATTTTTGTCCCTAATCTTAATTTTTTCCATCTTATGGATGTTTGTGACGCCATTTGGCCATGAGAAGCCTTCTTTAATTTCCTCAATGGAAAGATTGGTATCCATCCCTTTTATTATGGCTGTTCGCATAATTTTATAATTTGGGATGTAAGGGATCCAGCCAGTGGGTAGCGGAATCGTTGAATCAACAAACTTATTGGCTTCCTCTGCAGTGTTGAAGGAGATTCCTATCAGTTTTTTCCCCAGTCTACGGATGTTACATATATTGACTCCTCTTTTAAATAGGAATCGACCTAAACTGACCGGATGGAAATTGCCTATATTTCCTTCTTCTACTGTTTCCAGATGAACTAGGTATGGAAAGCTGTTGTTATTAGAGTATCTATTGTTAGTTTTTTTTGAAAATTGATTGATTCCAATTTTTTAGAAGATTTATTGTTATTAATTGGAGTGGTGTTACTTGATTCTGTGAAACAAATTCTTCTCTAAGGGCTGGACCTGCCGAAGTGAACGGAATAGCTTTATCAGCCCCATAGTTTATTCTTTCCATGATAATGGGACGTGAAGATTTAATCTGTGATAGGGGATTGGTTGAAGCCATGCAGTCGTTTTTGGGTTTCTTGGCTAAATTTGAAACCTCTGAGAAAGAGGAAGAGTTTGTGGAGTCATCTCGCATTCTTATAGGTTTCCCGCTTTTCCCGTTGGAGGACATATTATTCATAGAATTTTTATGTTTGGACATACTAAGATGATACTTAAAAGAATATATAGGCAGTTCGGACTTCGGATGGGAGTGGCGGTCGAGCTGCGAGCCGAGGTGGACGCGCGCGCTCTGCTGATCCGTGATTTCGAGAGTTTTTATCGCGATTAAGTGTTCTTATCGCATTTATTCACTGAGGGATCCTGCCCTCAGGTTATTTATAGTTTGTCAATACAATCGCTCATCGGGGAAATCTTCGCACAAATATCTATGAAAGGGGCCCAACCCCCGTGCGGGGCGGGGGGTGGCGCGCCCGGGTCCGCGGATGTGTATGGCCGTGACCGCTCGCCCCTTAGCCGTCCCTCTCCTAATAATCCATCCGAATTGAGTGTCATGCATAACTACGGGAAAGATCCATTAGCAAATATTGAAGCATACGATTCTGAGCTTAACGCTGCAGTTAACTCAGTTCTTTTGAATGATGCAATAACCGACTCATCGGCACTTATGGTGGATCATGTGATGGATCAACCGCCTTCGCCT
>NW_012028215.1:13109-14169 GCF_000956235.1 Wasmannia auropunctata
ATCTGAAATATCTTATTAGAAAGGGAAGGACACTCATCAATGTTCTCAGAGCACTGGCGGGAGTTTGGTGGGGCTCCCATCCTCATCTGCTCCTTACCATATATAGATCTATCCTACGCAGTTCCATAGAATATGGTTGCCAGGTTTTCATGTGGAAAAAGAACTCAAGTCTCTTCCTACAACTGGAAAGAATCCAATACAAGGCCATCAGGATTTCGATGAGATACAGAGCATCCACTCCCATTAACGTTATGCTCTGCGAAGCCAGAGAGCCTCCACTGAAATTGCGCCTCCACTTGAAATTTTAACTACTTGGCGGCCAAATTCGTGTATGTATAAAACTTTCGCAAGAGACTTCAACCCGGTAACCAATAGCCTTAAGAGACTAGAATTGGAGGCCCCGCCTGGGGAAAGAAAGATTGCAGCAGTTAAAAATTCTCCATTCTTTAAGCAGTATGTTATGCTCAAGCATTAGGAGTCTTCTATACATAAATCCATTTATCCACCTGCGTTTCAACACGATTATGAATCTTTAATTTTCAGGCAACAATACAACGACTCTCTTAAAGGGCTTAAACTTGACTCGGATTTAAGAGTGAAAATAGAATTTGAAGAAAAATCCGCCGTAGTCAAGAGGGAAGCGATTTCTTTTTATACGGACGGTTCCAAATGCGAGGAAGATCTTCCAGTGGGATCGGCGGTATATTCCCCTGAACTTGGGGTTAGTTTTCGGTACAAGCTGCCTCCAGATACATCCATTTTTTCAGCAGAAGCGTGGGCGCTATATCAGGCGATTCTATTGGCTGAGGAATTAGATGCTTCTAAATTTGTCTTCTTCGTGGACTCGCTTAGCGTTCTGGAAGCTATAGCATCCAACAATGTTACTAAGAACAGAAACTACATCGTTGGTCGGATCAAGAACAGACTCATGGAGGCCCAAAAGAATAATCGTACTCTCACACTTTTGTGGGTCCCCTCGCACAAGGGCATCCCGGGTAACGAGGTGGCGGATCGAGCAGCGAGAGAGGCATCCAAAAATGGCCACAAAGCAGATTTCAAA
>NW_012028216.1:0-480 GCF_000956235.1 Wasmannia auropunctata
CCGAAAATAAACACTGGACTCGATCTAGTAACCTTGCCAATGCAAGAAGCAAAGAAAGGAAAAGTAAGCCTACTCTTTGATACAGGAGCCACCCTCACACTCATGAAATTAAAATATGTGAAGGACGATACCCCGTTACGAGAGGATCGCATGACTCTAACGGGAGTAACCGGTCACAAAATTCAGACGATTGGTAAGATCCGAGCGACAATACCAATTGGAGACCGAAAAGTTCGCCATACCGTCTTCATAGTACGAGACGATTTTCCTATCGAATATGAAGGAATCTTGGGTATTGACTTTCTGCAGAAACAAAACGCGAAATGCGATCTCGGGAAGAAACAACTCGACATAGGCGACACAACATTGCAGATGCGTCCATTCATTAAAAAATTAAAGCCACGTAGCGAAACGATAGCGCAGGCATACACAGAGGTAAACCGAATCGGAGTTGTAAATTCCGAAGAACTGGCTCCAGGA
>NW_012028216.1:8017-8435 GCF_000956235.1 Wasmannia auropunctata
TATCTACATAACCACTTTTATGCCAAGCATACTGAAATAAATTTTGAAATCTTGAAGATGAAAATTGAAAATGTGTCAATAATTGTAGTTTTAAAATAGAATCTCTTGAATGAAGTTTAATTTCTAAATCTAGAAGCATGACCATATCCGAAAAATGTTTTATAAAATTTTTCCATAATCTAAAACCGTATACATCTAACGGTTGTATTTGACCTGTTGTTCCAGCTGGTATAGTTAAGGTAACAAAATTTTCTACTGATTCTGGTCTATTTCTGGCAACTACGTCAGGACAATGACCAGTCCATGAGTCTAATAATAGAACTGATTTAGAACCAACATTCGGGAAAAAAACTTCCCTTAACCACATTTCAAAATGATTTGACGTTAATTTTTCCAAATTTAGAAGCCATGACATAAA
>NW_012028217.1:0-760 GCF_000956235.1 Wasmannia auropunctata
TATCTTTATTTAGGCTTCTATACTTAATTCTAACGACTCACATATACTCATTTCTTTATTGCACATCTGGCTCTGCCTTCATTTCGAGCATATAACCTGCCTAACTTTTCCACGAAGTAAAGGTTTTGGTAAATTGATAGCATTAGTCGCCATGTTGAGGTTAAAATGGATAACGAAATCTGTAATTATTTCATTTTTTCCCGTTTTTGGTACAAAATGCACCAGAGCCAGATACATTAGCATGTGTGTTTTAATCGTGGAAAAGGAAATTTTATTTTATGCGATTAATACGAAGTAGTTAGTAACCAACAAAAATGGTATTTTTGTCGATAAAACAGACGGCTTTAGCATCCTCTTAAGTTTAAAAATCGAATTTTGACAGTTAGGTTACTTTTGCTGTAGGCGTCTCAATTTTTCATACAATGGTAAAGAGATCGCTTTTAAGCTTTTGTCTCGTTTATTTATGATTATTTCATATAATCATTTTTTATTTATTTCATATAAGAGTTTTCGTCTTAGAATGCTCTCTAGAATCTGCCAGTGAAAGGACATACGACCTTTTTGGGACACCTTGTATAGTTCAACTAATATAAAATTTCTTATATATTTTACTATTCTAAATGTAATATAGAATTAATCAAACCAATAACAAGAACAAATTTTCGAAACCAAACTCGAATTTATGACAAATGTAAGGATTAATACAACATTTCAATGCACGCATATTATTTCAGGACATAAATCTCAATCGAAATGGATT
>NW_012028217.1:4466-25745 GCF_000956235.1 Wasmannia auropunctata
GACACTTTTACAATAGTTTACGTTGTTTACACGTAAACGTAGAGTATTATATTTTACGCGTAGATGCACAACCCTGGGGGGGAACCTCCGTGGACCTCGTGTAAATGGCCATTTTTTTCTAGATTTTTTTTTTACTTAAATTGTTAGGAAATTATCTAAAAAATATGAAAAAAAACATTAAAAAGATATAAGAGACTTCCTTCCTATGACGAACACCGAGTATGTATGTACAATGGCAAGAGCGCCGCAGTCTCGCTTCGGCAAAAGAAGCCCGTACTGCTCAGAAAGAAGAAAGAACAGCTCAATTACAGGAATTTGAAGAGAAAGACCCGCTGTACAGCCCTGGAATTGCTGATTGATTGAAAATCGAGGTAAGTTTAAATAAATTACAATTTTCACGATTTTTTCTTCAAAAACTTTAAACGTCTTTTTCTCAAAACGCTAAATTTTGCGCGCCGTGCAATGTAACTTAAAAACTACTTGACCGATCATCTTCAAATTTTACATGCTTATTCTTCAACTATCTGGTCTCAACATGAACCTATCCAATAATTAATATTTTGCTTTAAACAATAATTATTAACAATTGTAGTTTTAAGACAAAAAAGTGATTTTTTTTGTTTATGTCGCCGTTTTTGCAATTTTATGAATTTTATTAATTATTTAGGTTCATGTTGTGCGTTTTTACATAAACTAACGAAATTTTCTTGAAATATTTGTTTCAGATTAGTTTTGTGATCTCGGCGTTGCCCGGCGCAAATTTAAGGAGCCAACTCCAAGCAGCTGCTGTGCCGCCATTTTGAAAGTATTCGACACAAAAAAAATTTTTTTAATTAGCTTGAATAGTAAATATTATTATATACTTAGTCTAGATTAAATCAATTTTGTCATTAAAGAAAAAAAAATCTAGAAAAAATGGCCGCATTTACACGAGGTTCCCCCCTTAAAGTTTTGCGTCTACGATACTAGAAAATCGCCAATCGATCCATTTTTATTACCTTTTCAAATCTGAATTATTCCCAATTAACCTTTATTTAAAATTATTTTATTAATTATATCTTTACAGAATTTAAAGTATAATCAATTATATTATTACTCAAATTTGATTATTTTTATTAGACTTTATCATAATTATTTTCTTTAATAATTTCTTATTTCCATACATTTTTATCGCTTCTATTTACCGTCTCTAGTCATATAAGAATTTATCTTTCATTATCCCTATCTCATCTTTGATTAGGAATAACATTTTATAGAATTTTTAATTACTTTAGAGATTTAATAAGTCATTTAACGCTTTCAGGAACTCCATTTATTTTAATACCATTTATAGTAATTATTGAATCTATCAGCTGCCTAATCGTTCGATCATTTACCCTAGCTATTCGATTAACAGCTAATATAATTGCTGGATATCTATTATTATCCCTACTTGGACCTCCGAGCCAATCAATCTCCAATATTGTTATAATGTGTCTTTTAATTTTAATTCAAATTCTTCTATTTATTTTAGAAATTTTATCAGTGTCTCTTATTGAAGCCTATGTTTTTTTTTCAATTTTATCTACCCTATGTACGATCCGGTTCTTAGACCGAGAACTGTGTAGCTAATCAACTTGCAGCCTTTACAGAAAAAGTAGTCATTTTATAGGCTATACAGTTTTCGATCCGAAAACTTTGATCGATTTCGTATCACGTGGACACGAGCCTTTAATGTGCGTGCTGTAGAAAAAAACAAAATCAATGCAAAGTCTGAGAGAATAAAAATGAATTTTTTATTTCACAGACGACAAGACGAGAATTACTTAATCCCCCGTTTAATATAAATCCTATATATTACAGATCAACATTTCTTTTTATTCGCAAATACATTCACGTTCCCCTCCTCCTCTTCCATACTATTCGGATTTGGAAGCAGCAAGATTATTACACTGACCCGCGACCGGACGCGCGAGGAAGGGGTCTACTCGTCCTGCTCGAGGCTGTAGAGCATTTGAAAGCCGGCGTCCAGGCTGGGCGGAAAGCCCATCTCGGGATCGAGCAGCTGCAGCGTCGGGACGTCGCTACCGAACTCGTCCAGCTCCTCGAACTGCAGTTTGCTGGCCGCCTCGTCCAGGACCATCCTGAAAAAAAGTCGAAACGAACGTCGTTTTCACGCAGCACGTGTACGGTCATGGACAAATAGGTTGCGATACTTTTTTTTTATATTTCGAAACGCATTAATTTTGCAAATGCGAACTATGATTGGTGTACTGTCTCTAGACTAAAGATAGGGTAACTGTCCCTATTAGTGTGCCTGTACGTCTCTATTAGTGTGCTTTTATATTTAAAATAAGTTATAAAAATAAACTGGTACAAATAGACAGTGTTTTTTTTTATTAAATTAATACTTTATCTTAATAAAAAAAACACTGTCTATTTATTTATATTTTATTTATATTTTTTATATTTACTTTTATATTTAAATAAGTCATAAAAATAAACTGGTACAAATAGATAGTGTTTTTTTTTATTAAGTTAATACTTTAACTTAATAAAAAAAAACACTTTGTCTAATTATTTGTATCAGTTTATTTTTATGACTTATTTAAATATAAAAGCACATTAAAACGTACAGGCACACTAATAGGGACAGTTACCCTAGTACAGACGGGGACAGGAATGCCTTAACACTTGAAGTTGCACGTGTCGAGCGTGTTCCAATCAGAAACGCGTCTTCAGAGCGCGTTCCAATGAGAAACGCGTTTTTCTCTCATCGTGTAACTTCAAGTGTTAAGGCATTTATGTCCCCGTGTGTACACTCGCTCACTAAATGGTTGCGACACTTTTTTTTATAGGTTTCTAATTTATATTTAATATACGTAATATATACTTTATAGATAACTAATATTTTGCAAATGCAAACCACGATGTACTATCTTTAGTCTAAAAGCAGTATAACACCAATCGTGATCCGCATTTGCAAAATATTAATGCGTTTTGAAACCTATAAAAAAGAAAGTGTCGCAACCTTTTAGTGAGCAAGTGTACATCAATCGTGGTTTGCATTTGTAAAATATTGATTACCTATAAAATAATATATTATATATATTAAATATATATTAGAAACTTATTAAAAAAAAGTGTCGAAACCTATTTGTCCACGACTGTACGTCCCGAGAAGATCGTTGTCAACATGCTCAACAGCGATCCAATACTTAGTACTACAAGCATTAAGTTCAAGTTGCCTCTGTTTCTCCATCGTTTCCTCGACCTTCCGCCTCGTGTTCTCCTCGAACTTCAGGACGTACTCCTGATAGTAGTCGTGCAGCGCCGACACGCCGCCCACGCCTGTCTCCAGCAACACTCTCTCCACGGCGTCCTAAGAAACACATAAAGTCCGACGTGTAGACAACCGCGTAGACAATAATGTAACAACGATAATCGCTCTCTCGTCTTACAGGAAATCCATGATCCTTGTGTTCGGTCGCCGCTTTCAACAGAAGCGTCATCCGCCTGAGGAAGTGATCCGCGACGTCGGTGAGCGTTTCTACAGCCACGTCCGACGAGTTTTCGAATCCTATGTGCGCCAACGAAGTGGTCACGGAGTGCCTTAACAAATTTCGTGTACTTTTTGGCGTTAAGTAGTGCACAGTGGAACCATCTTTAAACGTTTTGTCTCTGAAACGATTACAATAATTAATACAACAGCGTTGTTGCGCGACGATAATTGAAGTTAATGACACACAAGTTACCTATTTGACTCGTAAGGCAGAAAGTGAAATAGACTTCTGGAACTCGTTGTATCTTTTGTATCCGGTGACTCTATTACAGTCATGTTTCCAAGCACAGTTCCCTCTTCCTGTAAAGAGATTAATATCATATTTTTAGTATATCAGTAATAAATAGTTTTATTGAGTTATCTGTTTAAACCTTTTACCATTGTACGTAATTGTTGGTGAAAATTTATAGTGTTCAATACATGTAGGTTTCCCATTGGTAATCTATAACAATATTAACAGTAGAAAATGGTTTAACTCATTGCTTAAATCTGTACCACAACGTTGTAAACATTATGCTCACTGTAAGTATTCGGGTTGCCGATCGATCCGGTAGTCGCAGTCGGTGCTGTTCGAATCATCCATGACCTGTCGCCAAACGTTTTCTATCAGATCTGGCGTTACCACCTCCTGCTTGAGCATCTCCCGCGCTGGCAACTCACCCCACAGTCCGCCACTGCTCACATTTTTGTTAGACTTCATTGTGCATCTGAAAGAAGAAGATATAATTATATTTTTAGATTATTTTTATAATTGTTAGTTAATTTTCAGGAACAGTTTGGCTGTGACAGCACAGCTTGAAATATCCTCGTTAACAAAGAGTATTTCATCTTCTATTCAAAGTATATGATTTATATACATATCGCTGCACTGATAGAAAAGTGACACAAGTAAAAAAAATTAGCATTTTTGAAAATCAATCCTAACTCGGTCGATTTTCTTTAATTCTCTCAAAAAAGCTAATTTCTGACTTTGTATCACTTTTGCTATTAATGCGGCATTAATGTGTAATATATTTTGTTTTACATATAAAACAATTTTTTTTTATGTAAAACAAAATGTGTGCTATATAAAATGCTGTCAACGCGGCGATATGTGTAGTAAATTTTGTTTTATATATAAAAATTGTTTTATATACGTAAAATAAAATTTATTACACATATCGCCGCGTTGACAGCAAAAGTGATACAAAGTCAGAAATTAGTTTTTTTTTTAGATAATTAAAGAAAATCGACCGAGTCAGGATTGATTTAAAAAAATGCTAACTTTTTTTTTTACACGTGCAAATTAATCGCGCGCTGGGAATATCCGTTGGAAATTCCCGCCTAATGATAACGCTGCAGTCACGTCAAATGCCGTCACACCAGCGGTTGGCACTGGACAGCGTGACGTAGTTTATTTTATTGTCGATCTCGAGAGGGAGGCGTACGCGGAGTGTCGCGAGGTCTCTCGAAGGCTCGAGGCCTGACGTCTCACCCGACGATCGTTCCCGACGAAGAGCCGTGTGATGTACAATTCTCTCGCGCGTTGAACAACGCGCGGTACAGCCTCACGTCACGTTGTCGAGCATGTTCCAGCGTCGCGCAACAGCTCGCCGCGATTAAGGTTAACGTCACGGCGCGCTTGCGTCGCCACGTTCGGATACTTCAGATTCGCATCGCCAGGCGCGTCGGTCACAAGTGATCTCGTATCGTAGCAACCACAGACGCGGTGAGTATAAACGTATCGCGAATATCGCGATCGCGTCTCGCTTTAGAAAGAGAGAGAAAGCTTTGAAGACTCACGCCGTCTCTGTCTGAATTTAATAAAGGAGATCGGTTTCATTTGTAACTATTATATTAGACTTTCTTGAAATAAAATGGCCATATAATTAGACGTGCAATTAGAGAGAAAAAGAGGATGGACGGCCTTGCCGGATTAATGCAAGCAAGACTCTCTCTTTCTCGCTACGTTTAGGCGGACGCATCGAACGCGAAAACGACTTCTCGAGACAATCGATATTGGAAATTCAAACGCGGGCCCGGCCCGGCGACGTTTGAATTTCCAATGCAGAACGTTTCGCGCGCAAATAACCGATATGATTTCGCGCGCTCGAATTACGCTGAGGTATTCCTCGGCCGCCGCGGTTGCCACGGCTGTAACGGAGCTGTAACGCGATCCCCGGGCTTGGCGACCATTCTCGACGTGTGTGCGCATGTTTACCCGAGCTATCGCGTGCGCTCAGATAAAAGACCCGTTATAGATTAGAGGAACAAAGACATTTATCTGACGGTTCACGTACGATCGCGCGATTTATCGTTAACGTTTTTTTTTTTCTTCCAGAGCGCGCAGGTACAGGCGTACAGCGTTGCGTATCGTGCGCGCCGTGAAGAAGCACACACGCGATGGAATCAGCGGCGGTCTCGGTTTTAAAGCGAGCGGTGGAGATGGACAGGACGGAGCAGTACACGATGGCGTTGGTGCTGTACCAGGAAGGCGTGCAGATACTCCTCGACGCGGTGAAAGGTATACCCCCGGATACCGTCCGTTTCTGTAGCTTGCGTTTGTTGTGCAAGGGTTCACGCCACCCCTTAAGCCCGGTCTACAATTGCGTAAGTATAGTTGCAAGTAGTTGTACTTGTAAGAATTTACCAATCACAATCGAACATAAAAAGAATATTCGACTGTATTGGTCAGTTCTTACAACTACAATTACTTACAACTACGTTTACGTAATTGTAGACCAGGCTTTAAGCCCGGTCTACAATTGCGTAAGTATAGTTGCAAATAGTTGTACTTGTAAGAATTTACCAATCACAATCGAACATAAGAAGAATATTCGACTGTAATTGATCAGTTCTTACAACTACAATCACTTACAACATACGCTACGTAACTGTAGACTGGGCTTTAGGCGGCTTAAGGCCTCAAAATGATACTTAAGTTTGGGATTTTTTGTGTGGGTAAATAGATAATTTTATTTAAAAAGCTATTTAGAGAATATTGTTGTACGTACATATACACGATCTGTTCCAAAAGTAATGAGACTATTTTTGGCGCTAATCAGAATTGTCGGAGGATGGATCCATTGGATGGGGCCTTTGATGCGAGATATCAGGTATAAGTCTGCAGGCCCTTCCCAGTTGCCACCGAGCTTTTCCAGCAGTTGATTTTACTGTCAGTAAAATGCATTGTAATATTTTATGCGTTGTCACGGTCGAAAATTCAGCAGTATCGAGCAGTGATTAAATTCTGCGTGAAACTGAAAAAATCTGATTCCGAAACGTTGAAGATGTTGAGAACAGCTTATGGGGGTGCTGCTTTGTCTTCAGAATTTGATGGCGTAGCGTAGCTCAATATTCAAAATACAGCACAATCCGTGCTGAATTTTCGCCCGTGACAAGACAAAAATTACAACGCACTTTGCTGACAGTATCGATTGCTAGAAGGACTCGGAGGTATAACTGAGAAGATAGTCAGATTATATATCTAACATCCCGTACCAAAGGCCCTGACAATTCTAATTAGGCCCTCAAAAATAGTCTCATTACTTTTGGGACAGATCATGTATAACAAACTAAAAAAATATATTTTTTCATTTTTTTTAATATACAAAATGGCGACGCATTGGTATACTTGCACAGAAATCCCTTTTTCTGTTTTTTCAAATCGGTGTACAGGTTTCCATCAGACACATGGTTTGACCTTAAACAAAACACAGAATTTTCATTTTTACATATTAAGGACTATAGAAGTACGTAGGAGTTTTTTAAAATAGTGATTTTTTTCAAAATGGCAGCTATTTTACAAAAAGTTTGTATTTTTATCAATACAAGTCTTTCGTAAAATTGCTGTCATTTTAAGAAAAATCAATATTTTGAAAAATCCTTATGTACGTCTTTAATATGTAGATAATGCAAATTTTTTAATGTTTTGTTTAAGGCCAAACCGTCTGCCTGGAATCCTGTACACCGATAGAAAAAAAGGAATTCCGCAAGCGTAGGCCAGTGCGCCGTCATTTTGGACATAAGAAAAATAAAAAAATATTTTTTTGATTTTTTATATATGCACAATAATGTCCTCTAAGCAGATTTTAAATAAAGTTATCCATTTACCCGCAAAAAAATCTCAAACTTAAGGTATCATTTTAAAACCTCAGGAGTGGCATGACCCCTTAAGAGAAAAAAATGCTATATATATCAGCTTTATCATTACTATACTTCTGTCAAGAAGTTCAAGATATTAAAACGATGCAGAAACGAAGGAAGCCCAGAAGGTGCAGTACCTTACGAAGAGAGCAAAGGAGTACCTCGACAGGGCCGAGATGGTGAAGAAGTTGGTCAGCACGAGGAAGTCAGCCGGCACGTACACGGAGATGACCAAGATCGAGGACGGATCGACGGGGCACGGCTACGCGAGCGTCTTCGGCAGATTCCTTGACGGCACCGTCACGCACATTGACATCGAAGATCCGTACATACGAGCCTTTCACCAGGTATCGTCGTCATTATGCGTAATACGCGGGTATTTGTATAATCCGATATACCGTCATGCGTGATTCCTGTATTCTATTTCGCAGTGCCAGAACCTGGTCAGATTGTGCGAACTAGCGGTACAAAAGTGCTCCGCCCTGGCCAGGATATCCCTGCTAACGACTTACAACAAGGAAGAGTCTAGTCAAATCTCGAGATTGGCCGAGCTAAAGGAAAGTCTGGCGTCTCGCAACATTTCCTTCAACTTCTCCTTCTCCGAGACGTTGCACGACAGACAGATCACGTAAAGCCGAATACAATTGTTACGCTCTCTGAAAATTTGTATATCTATCCCTTACAGTTTCTCTTATCATTTCTCTCTTCTTTTCATTTCAGATTGAGCAACGGATGGGTGATAAAAATCGGGCGTGGATTGGACTACTTCAAAGCGCCGGAGGGCAAATTCGTTCTCGGCTATTGCGATTTAGAGTTAAGACCGTGCCTAGAGACTACCGTACACATTACTCACATGAATCAGCTGAAGAGCAGAGGATCATTCAAATAGGACATATTCAATTAATAATAAGATAATGGTTAATATTTTTTATATATTTTTCTCACAAATGTGTATTATGGCACATTTTTTTAGTACGCGATAAAAGAAAACGTTCTTATTTTTACAATGCGGGTCCATATCTTTGCGATATGCTGCATCTCGAGAGTTACATATACATATACATATATTTGTACATATTTGACAAAGATATTTCTCTACATTGCCCTTCCATAATGTAATACTGTAATTATAATTCGTGATTATAAAATGTATTTACAGTCTTCACTTTCTTCGTGCGAAATCTCTCGCTTGTTCAACATCGTACTGAATTATCACAACAATCTTTTGTCCTTTCCAGAACTGCTCCCTCAGTCCAGTGGACTGTGATCCTTGGCCTTTGCGATCCCGATTTGCTTCGCGGCCTTCTTACACGCTCGCCTCAACGATCTGGTGTATCTGAAAAAGCCCGTTCCCGCTTGCGCCTCCTCGTCCTTCCGCTCCGTTTGGGCTTCGTTCACTCTGCACGATACCGGCAAGCAGTCCCCGCCGCCGACAGCGACCACTTGCCTCGCGATCTCCGGCTCCACGCAGAGTCGGGTCAACGCGGCCGCCGCGGTGATCTCCAGCCGTCGATACGCGTCCTCCAGGCCCGGTGGCCTCATACGGAGAAAAGAGACCAACGCCACGGAGGCTCGTGCCTTCGCCAGGTGCGCTCGACCTTCGGGATTCCGCGCCAGTTCGCCGATCAACGCGGCGACCTGTTCCATCAACCACACGTTACCGCCGGCGGATTTCTTCACGCTTCTCAAGAGCTTCTTCACACTGTCCTCCTCCATGATGATCGTGGCGCATATCCTCGACTTGGACAGCTGATTCAGCGCCGCGGCGGCCAGCAGCAGGGTCTGTGCGCAATTGGTGGCCTCGATCAGCTGATTCAACGCCGGAATCAGCGAGTCTGCGAAGGGCTCGAGATACGGCAGACCCCGCGCGTTCGTCCACGGCGCCGTGATTTGCACCACCAGAGCGGTGGCTTCGGTCTTCTCCTTCTCGGTGGAGGATCCCGCGCCCAGGAGATCCGTCAGGATCTCGGGGCCGCCCTCTCGGGCGAAGTATTCGATCGCTGTCGTGGAATTGCACACGCTGGCCAGAGCGCGTAACGTGATCGTGACGAGATCGTCCGGTACTCGGCTGACGGCGACGAGACACGTTAACAGAGCCTTTACGCCGGAACATCGAGCTATGCTGCTTCCCGCGCGAGGATCCGACAAGCCCAGAGCCGTCAGGGCCGCCAGAGCGCCTCTAGCCACGCTACTATCTTCCCGGGGGGCTTCCTCGAGGCCTCGGACTATTTTCTGAAAGACAAATTTTTGCATCGTTAATTTACTGATTATTTTCGATGAATACATATAAACCACGAAGAGATAATAGAACCAACCTCGATGTAAAAATCTAAGCGTGTATCGACCGTACTGCCGACGTACATCTTCATATTTTGCAACTGCGCGAGGATGCTCCTCAGACTACCTTGCTGTATCCTGCGAGGAGGAGGTGCGCCCAATTGAGAGAGGACCGAAAATGCGGCTTCCTCTATACTGCGAAGAAGCTCCATTTCGAATCTGCCGCCTTCCAGCTGAGTTATTTTCCTGCAAAGTAATTTTAATGTGATTATTAAATCAACTATTTTAAATGATCACTTTTAAATAACATTAACAATTTAATTTATATAATAAATTTTTTTGCTTTGCAGTTAATCGTGGATTTCGTACATAACGCGCTTAATTAAAGATACTTAATTATCTCCGTAACTGATCGAGACGCAACGAGTTCGGCTATAATAAAAATATCCGAGCGATGTCATTATAGGAGGATTAATGGAAAACGGACTTACTCCACGATACTCCGATAATGTTGCTCGAAGTGTTCCGCGCTGACTAGAAGTTTACTCGCGGCCGCGGTGGCCGCGGAAGACAGCATCTTCAGATCCCGCGCGTGCACCTCGCCGGACGCCACTCGGGCTCCTCCGCGCGGCAGATTCTTGCTCTGCAGCGTGCTGCCGCACTCGTTCTCGGTCGTCGTCGCGAGGTCGGTGAGCCATGCCCTCATGGACGACGATTGACGGTAATTTCGGGAGTTCAACACCTCCCTGCCGGCGGCGATCGCGGCGTCCGTGGCGTCGGTGGAAGCCCGCGATTTCGTTATTGACGGCTGAACGCTGTCTTCCGGCGGCTCGGACGCGTACAGAAAGTCGCACAGACTCTCCTCCCCCAACGACACGGAGGAAGGTGCTTTCGACGAGTTGTCCCGCTGCTCCCCGCCAGCCCTGGAAGAGAACGTTTGGTAAGCGACAAAAGAAAATTATCGGAGATAAGAAGATTATTTTTAAATAACACTCAGACAATCGAAAGACATCCTGCTTTTCCAGAGACGTTCTTTACAGCTATCTTTCAAGTGTCTACTATCTCAGGAATTTAATTTTATTTCGTCGCTCTCGAATAGATTACGCTACCTTAAACGAGCCATAGCGACGCAGATCTCGACGCGATTATTGTCATCCTGTTACTGCGAGACGCATTGCGATGCAATATACTCGGGATCGTTTTTATCGCGACCGCTTCTTTCCGGGCAGGCGGAAACGCCGGGAGCGATTAGTGGAAGGTAAGAGCTGACTAATCGAACTCCGCTTGCGGAGAACACTATACCCCCTTCCCGCGCGCGCGCCCGATGACTAATCTCGAGCTCCTTCGACACGTTGCGTTGTATTGTAATGCGTCCACCTGCGCGCCGGTGCACGCCGGAGCTGAATTCCTCGTAGATTCGCTGTCGCGCACCGAAAGCACGGCCCCGCGCGCGCGGTTGACTCAAACCCCCCCGAGCTGCAGGCCCCGCGCGCTCTCGGAGAGCCGCCGCGCCAGCCTCGCGCTCATTCATTTACGTATTCTCCTCGTGCGGCACGTCGCATTGACTCACGTACGTGCACACGAAATGTACACACGGTGACGGAACAGAAAAGCACGACCGTACAAGGGAATCCGATGATCGGGCGTCCCGATCTCATGACGAATTTAACACCCGATGGAATACTAGAGGTAGAGACGCGCTTCAGACGATCTGTAATTCGTGACGGGAATTCTATATTATGAGGTTTAATAAAGTTGTAGAATTTTCTGCCTCTCTACGGATCGTCTAAAGCGGACCTAATGTATATAGAAAACAAAGGAAAGGATCGAGGTACGAGTAGTACATGCGGGCCAGGATATCCGATATACGTGCAAAAGAATAGAATGTTTTCCTTTTACTTTTCTTATTTCGCTTTGTTAACACTTTGTGTTTTGCGTTACTCGAGATGCAAATCTAGCTGCGTGTGCAACGATACATGTCTCCGGTACCGATTTACATTACGATCGCATTTTACAGGCATAGGCGTATACGATCGCCTGCAGTGCTCTTTAATCAGCGGATAATACGCAATCTAATGACCGCCCTGTCCGACTCTCCGAGATGCGTGCAATCGCGCGCGCATATTTCACTTATTAATCTAACCGCGGCTCGAATCGTTAATCCGTTGTGGAGTCGTTGCACGGTTCGAGACTCTCGAAAATCCATCCTCGTTACGTGGCCGTAAGCTGTAAGTCGGTTAGCCGTGCGTATACGTGCGAGGGCGTGATACGCATACAATGACTCGGAGTAAGCGATAAGCCGCGCGGCACCTTCACGCGGGCCGAGGACTGATAATCATCCACTCGAGGCCGGCGCATCTCTCGCGCAGCATTACCGAGACACCGGGCGAGGAGAGGAGACCGACTCTCGAGAGTGCGTCATCATTGCTTACAACACAATTATAAGCCGCGTGCGATACGATCCGCGCGCGTTTATTCTGTTTATTATTCGAAGAGGATTGCGTACCGGCCGACGAGGGGACAGCGACGAAAATTGCCTTACGTGTCGCATTCCTCCGTCGATTGGCTCATTTCTTCAATCTTATCGCGACGGTTCCCCCGGGCATTCCTGCACCGGCCCCGTATGGCGACACGATTTCGAAAGTTAAAATGTTATTAATATCGTTATCGATAGTGCAGGTAATACTTTTCGAGGAACTATCAGCGCGTGTTGAATCAGACCCAATCGTTCGTACACTTTCTGAGTCAGCAACGCGCTAAACGATACTTGAAACGGAGTAAAACGGATATCCACCTGCATTCACTCCGATTTTTCTTTATTCGTTCTTTATTGATAAATTTTTTTTTTATTAACGTAAAATAATAATTTGCTCACCTCCGTTCTCGCGAGGGGCTCCTCGCGGGTTTGCCGAGGAGGCGATTCCTCGCGTGTATCCTGGAATCCTTCGGCGTGGACGTATGCGTCGGCACCGGGGGTGATCCTTCCTCCAGCCACGGGGAAGCCGGCTGGATCCTACGCCTCATCCGTTTCCTCCTCAGCTTCCGCCTCGGAGTCGCGTTCTCGTAAGCCACCGAACAGTCCGATCTCTCGGAGTCGGAGAATCCGGAATCCTGGCTCTTGAATCCTTGGCTAAAGGGACTGTAGGATCTGTTTTTTATCTCCTCCTCCTCCTCCTCCCTTTTATCCGTTTTCTCCAATGTCATTCTAGATGCATATTTAATTATAATTTTAGATATCTGTAGCATTAACACTTTAGTGAACACAACAATCATAAATGCAGTCTCCGAATTTCTTTTTATAGTACCATTGAAGAATGACTTTATCATTTTTAATTATTTACTATTGATATTCGAAACTATAATATCGAAAAAATTTAAAAAGAATTTCATATATATTTTTTTTAAGCTAGAGATAATATTGAATGATTATTCTTGTGACAATCGCTCGGTGACGATTGATTATTTTGATAACGTACCTGCGACGCGTTATACTTTCGTCGCGTATCAACGAAATCTGACACGCGTTCTGTTTTGTATTCTCATCGCTTTTGTTGCTCATAGCACAGACGTGTATCGCGGTGATATTCGTATCGTCGATCGTGTCGTTTTCCGATTTGGTCGAATTTTCTTCTTCTTTCTCCTCTTCCTTTTTGCAGACACGTTCATTAAAAGAGTAACGCGGAGGATCATTTCTTCTTGCAGGACGATCGTCCTCCAGATCGCGCGAGGCCATTTGGTCCCAGAACACCTTGCTCTGATATCTTTTGAAGGCGCTCATGCTTTCTTCACTGTTTTCACTCAACAAAGTTCGCAAAACGCTTGCCCGAAACCAGCCGAAGCGAAAAGAGGCAGAGATAAAAAATACCGCGAAATTTTTATTTTCACCTTTTTAAATTCTTGACTCTTTTGTTATTCGCAGGAACACGTCGTGAACGAGCGAGGGAGCCCGATAAACGTTCGCGGGACCTCGAGTCCCTCGAGGTGGCCAGGATGCGCCCAGGGTGCTCGGTGTTTTACTCCAACGGGGTGCTTTCACGATCCAGCAGAGCGCAACGACCCTCCCACGGTCGGTGGTCGCGTGGCTGCTTGGAGAACGACCGTATGGTGTCTGCCGCAACCCCCACAGGCCTCTGCTGCTTAATGGTGAGTCCCGCACGCGACACGCTTATGCTCTTCTTCTTTGGTGGTAGCACCCCGACCTCCAACTCGAGACTCCGCGAACCTCGTGGAGGTTCGAACGAAGTTGGCCAACAATTCGTTAACAACTTTCTCACTCTATTCGACTTGTTTTATCGGACGAGATACCTTCGGAATTCAAATCCTCGAGCAAGAATCACTTTCCCGATATCAATCACTGCGGACTTACGTCCCGAATTATCGCGGTTCCGAATCATCCGCGTACCACGATGACCGATGGTTTTCCAAGAAATCCTGATAAATCGCGCGTCTCGCGATAAATGATATGCACGTGCACACGGTGCGCTGTGCGCGGGTACGGCACGTATGATCGATCTAAGCGCGCTAATGCCCCACAATCGACTGACTCGGGGTCCGACTTCCGACTTCCTCGTCGCTCGCGCGACCCGATCTCTTCGCTCGTCCCTCCCTCTTCCCGCCCCAAAAGCCACGTAAGCCAAGTCGTGTGAAAGCGCAGCGCGGGCCCCCTCGTCGTTCCCTTTGTCGTTTCCACGGGGGCAGCTTGCGCGAGGGCGCCCGTCTCCCCGTGCATGCTCCCCTCCCCCCATCCTTACACACACGTGGGGCGAAGCGCGTGTCCGTGCGTAACCGTCAAACCGTAACGAGGCGCGCGTTCTCTTTGACGGGACGGCGCACGCCGGAAGACCTTTAATTGAGCTCCGATAGACACAAGGTGATCCGGGTTCTGGTATGCAAAGCGGATAAAATCCGCGTGAATGGCAGGTCTGCGTGCGTCTTCGCGCAATTCGCGGTTTTCTTATCGCGGATTTTTCGCGACGAAGACAAATTTTCAAAATAACTGCGATATTTCACAACGCTAAGACAACGAGACTTTTTTTTATTCCTCGTAACTGCACGCGATTTACACGGATCGTTAAACGTTATACATAAGAAACTCGGGACTTAAAAATTGTAACAACGAAAGAGAACGTTGAGGTCAACTTGCTCTGAAATAAATGAAACCATTTAAATAAGGCAAGAAATAAGACTCACATATAGCATAAGGGAGACCATTTTAAATATATTTCATCAAACTACAGAATTATACACTGGAATTAAAAAAATAGATATGTAAAATAAACAAAATTCTAAGAGCATCACATCTCTTATGAATTGTTTTTCGTTTTATTTTATAAACAAAATTTCAAGTTATTTAATGGATGAGAAATGGAATGGTGAGAAAAGTTCAGGAAAATGTTCATTTTTCACACGATTCAAAAGAGAAATGGATAATGCTCTTAAATACAAGGTAACTCTAAAGATGATGAGGTGAGGACTCATTTAGAATTCGTTTTTTGTGCGTCGAACCATCCTCATCACTTTACCATGGTATCGACTGACATCCACAAATAAGAAATAACAATAGCCGTTGACAATCGGGCGAGTCTGAAGCACAGCAGGAAGCAGGAAGACCACTTCTCTTTTACTTTCGGAAGGCGATAAGTCTGTCTCTTCGAGACTACCGAACGATTCATTGGCGTAACGAATGCGGGATGAGGTAGTCGAGATAGTCGGGCCGTCTTCCAGACACGCCCGGAGCGTGGAAGATGTTCCACGTAATCACACCAATGGTGCTTTTAAGGGCCAGGTGTGCGACTATCGATCCCCCGTGAACGCGAGCTGGGGCCTGGCCCCCTCGAAACAACCGTGGCACCATTCAGCGAGGCGATACAGCGCGGAGGCACGCGCCCGTTCGGCACATCTGCGTGTAAAATGCCCACGGTAACGCGTCATGAGCGTGTGTGCGTGAGAGTGCATGGGCTGTGAGTCACACTTACACGTGTTCCGCGCGTTGCGTGGCTCCGAATTTAAAGAACGTGGAAATTTAATGGAATTCATGCGTATATACGATAATCGAGCGAAGTCGTGCAAATACGAGTCCAAGCTAATCACGAAAATACTTCGTATGTTGAAATCCGAGAGGCTTTCGGAAAGGAGATGCCGTCAAAACAAATGTTCGTTATTTAAAAAATCGACTCGACTTGACATTCTATAGCTAGGAGAGTGCTAAGGAGAGAAAAATTGATTGGATGAGTATTTCTATGTGAATCGTAAATCATAGTGCGTAGCAAACGGTGAACGATCTGCCGAGGAAAATGCCAAGGGAAAACGCCATTCATTCATTTTGCATTCCCGCTGCTAATTGACGGAGATCGAGGCTACCGATAAGTAGCGAGCATCGGAGCCACTAATAGGTGTAGTAATAGCGTAACGACGCATTTCCTTGCATCGCGGTAATAGCAATCTCGTCGCTTTATCGGGAGATAACGCGGTTTCCAGAGATTGTTCGGCCGCGACCGGCCTTCTCGTATTTGCCGATGCGTACCTATGCGTATACCGACGATGAGCCCAACTGCGCGTCTCGTAGCAGCGCGAAGGGGTCCTTTTACGACCCCTATTATGCCGTACCGGCCACGAATGGGGGACAGATGTGTACAAACCGTTACTTAAGCGCGTATGCTCTTAAGCGCGTCCGTGTAAACCTGTACATCTGCAACGCTCGGAACTCGATGACATTTCGAATTTAGGGTACGCCGATGAATGACCAATGATTGATTTCTACAGAAACGGTTGTTCTTGTTACATATAACAAAAAGATTTTTCCATGCAAAGATCATTCCTTGATACGCGAAAGTCACTTCCACATATGAAAATTATTTGTGGAAATCGAAGCGGTTTTACTAGAAACGAACTAAATTGACAATTATAATGTGACTATTTGTAAATATTTGTGACTGTTAAACTGCAGCATCTTTATGTCGAGTTTGCTCGTTACATTCAGATGATACAGGTGAAAAGCTATAAAAAAAGCGCGACAATGTTGAATAAGTGTTTTTCAACACAGAGATTTGGGAAAATTTTCATTTCTAGTACAGAAATCTGTGACATTCATATACATATTTAATTTATGAACTAAATATATGATGTATTTTGTAAGAATCACGAATACACCTGTAGGTATGCAACCCTTTTTACACACTGCTATTTTGCACACGACACGCTCGCAGCTACGCGCGACATGTGCTCGCATTTTTTATTCACTTTATTGTTAGTATATGTGCGAAGGTTAATTTGATTTAATTACGACATTATCAATGATTTAATTTAGAATATTAGCACAGGTGGTCCAAGTAATATAGAGTGCACATCACATAATTCACATAATTCACATCACATGTTATATAATAAGAGTGCGTGGCATCTAAAAGAAAAATTAAATTTATCATACAAGAGATTGCTCAAAGACTGATTAACTACTGAAAAACTTAATTACTAGAAAACTCTTGTTGGCAAATATTAAATATTCTAGAGCAGACGACGCACAATCTGACAAAACTTTGAAAAACTTATTACATAACATATAATTCAATTTGTTGTAGAGAATATCTGAAAATTCAAGAAATTTCTTAATTAATTAATTTATTTATTTATTGACATGTTGACGATCTGCAAACTGATATAATTTATATAATAATTATTATATAATATATCATATTGTTTTATTCAAATTTTTTTATAAACGACAAGACGCGAACTTATCTGTAACATTTAAGTTAACGATTATGTTTTGAATAAAATATAAATTTTATTGTAATTTACTTTAATTTTTTTGCAATATTACTTACGGACAGTTTCTTGTATTGATCGTATCTTTACCGGGGAACCCCCGGAGAGGCAAACGCTAATCAACAAAAGAAATAAGTTTCCTCGGACAGGTTCTGTTTTCACTCTAGCAGTTGGAGTTGGTCTTATCTTCAAACGAAGTAGGGGAAAGGATTGGTTGCCTTGCATTATCAAACCATGCATACGGCGCATGACTGACAAGCTTAAACCCTAAAGCCTGTTATACATGTCGTGCAACAAGTTTGTCCGAGACACTGATTGGCTAATCGATATTAAATTTCTAAAGTCACGGTTTGGTAATGCAAGATGGCCAATCCTTTCCTTTGCTTTGAAAACAGAACCAACTTTGCCGTTAGTTTGAAAACGGGACTTACATTTCGGGGAAACTCCTTTCTTTTGATTAGATTCTACCTCCATGGGATTCCCCGTACGATACTCCAGATGGTATAAATACAGCGATCAATACGAACTTCGCATTAGAGCCATCGCAATTGTGCTGCAAGTATCTCTTGGATCCTTGATCGTCAGTTACGCAGATAGTCTTTGCTGAAGATAGTCTCATTTACAAGTCTCTTCTCATTTTACAAGTCTCCAGCTTTCGAAAAGTAAGTTAATTATTTATCTCATTAATTTCAATTTATTGATGAATTTTACTTATTAGTATAATATATAAAATATATTATACATAAAATATGCCTAAAAAAAATTAATGATTTTGTGATTAAAATCAGTTTAAATTAAAGAATAGCTGTATTATATAAAATTATGACAGAGTGTGAAATAATAGCTTATTGAAAGTTTGTAAAAAAGAAAATCGTTTATTATTTATTCGAAATTTATTCGAGTATCTGACTAAGGAAAGAATGTGTATGACTTATACTTTACATATATTGATACTGGAAATATTATGACGCGATGTATGTTCAATAATTTTAAAGAAGAAAATTAATTTTATTTATTATTTTTATATTAAAAATATTTAACTAAATATAACTTAGTTATCTGTTTTGAAAATTGTAGTGTGATGTCTAATTCGCGATTATGCAAAAAATTCATATAAAGGATAACGCGATAGATACGCTGCACGATAAATTTTTGACATGATGTACGAAAAGAGCCGAAATTTTTGTTTAACATAAAGTGACGTAGAACATATTGATCAATTTCGTACAAATTCTTATCTTTTAATCGTTTTATTTTATTATTATATTCGTTTAACTTTTCCTTTTCTTTAATATTCACCAATCGAACTGTGAATTTGAGACACGCATCGGATATGTATTTATATTGTAATTTATTATAATTTATTGTAAAATTGGATTTATGTTTTAGATGGATAAAAAGGCTGCGGAGGACAATCGCACAAAACAATGCAATCCCACCCATACTCCAACCGGGCCTGGTCATACGACGGAGTATAAAGGGACTGGAACAAAAGAAGACTTGGATAATCACTCCAAGCAATTGAATCCGAATAATCCATTATATAAAAAGTAACATGTATTCATGTCTCGTAAAATTGGCATTGTATTTGTAGTATATGTACATGCCCGAACGATATAAAATATAAATGACATGAAATCTTAATATTGTGAACTGTCCTCATATTATTCACTATATCTGCGCATTTTAATATGTTCCTATCCTGCATTTCTATCCAGTTTGACAAGAACACGAAAGATTCAGTTTAATGGAAATATTAATTACAGATTTACAGACATTAGTTATTTTAATTATTTTATGCTGTTATTATTATTATTATTTTGTGCTGTAATGTAACTAATAAGCGAAGGTTCTTTTTTTTTTGTAATCGTAAAGACAATTATAGCTTTGTGATTTTAATCTTTTAATATACATTATTTGCAACACACACAAGGAAAAATATTTATTTCGTTATAATATGTATAAAAAAACAAGCTGCAAGAGAAACACATCACATCGACATTATCTGCTGGGCTGTTGAATCCAATATCCCCAAGTGGCGAAATATTCGCCGCTGTCTTCATGCGTGGGACCGCGAAACACCTTTATTTTGACCCGTGGAACGTCATCTGCAAACAAATAGCAACTGCACAATTTTTTCGATCGCATTTACGAGCATCGCGATATTATTGCATTTTTCTTGTCTGTAATTCCGAACTACTTTATCACGAAGTGCACAAGGACAAATTAAGTATAAATATTTCCGCGCTCATAACTGTCGCTATCACTACACTGCGCTGCAGTATTTACCTTTTTCCAATGCCGAGTGACGCATTGCGCTATTTGACTCATCGCAGCTAATCGTCGTAAGTATCGCTATTTCGAGCAGACAGAGCACAACTGAAAGAGCGCACTGTAAAAAAACAATATTGATTCCTTGATTATTTAATTGAATATTTCCGTCGCGTAACATTGCGCAACAAAGTCTAGCTGGATAAAATCACAAATCTATAAATATGCTGCGCAGACTGCAGTCTGACTCACCATCAATCTCATCGCGAGCGGTTAACTAAATCTTTGTATTAAAGAGAGGAAGTTTATATACGGTATCTGTGGCATCTAGAGCATGACCGATCCCGATTTTCCATCTCGCGGTTTGAGGGACCGTTTCTCCAGAGAGAAAGCCGTATTGTCCTGCGAAGGCGAAATGACACGCGTAATCACAAAGACGATAGCAAGAACGCAGTGCTATTTCTTTTTTTTTTTTACAGCTTTTTACCTGGGCGATCTGTTCGTAACATTGAGCGAACTCGTCGTCGCGCTGTAAAGACATATTTAACAGGCACAGATATTTCCAGACAGTCGCGTTACGATTGTCGATCTGGTTTGCCTCCGACAAAGCCGCCTCGGCTTCCGTGAACCGCCGCAACTGTGGAAATTTTCGTATGTAGAAGCGATTTTTGCGCATAAAAGTATAATTTTCGCATAGAAAGCTTCATTATTAAAATAAATATTTTTTAAACTCAATTTAATTCACCTCGAAGAAAGCATTCCCGCCCCGAGCCACGTTTCCGCCGTCGGTGAAGTTCTGCACGCGGTGAGGAAAACCTTTAACCCGCGCTCGTATTCGCCGGCGTTTTCGTAACAAAATCCCATTCTACCGTCGTAATGTTATAAATTCTATTTTTTGTCTCGCTTGTCAGCCGATTTGCATAATATCGAGACAAGTGATTTTTACCTCGTCTGCACGAGATGCAAATCGTCCGGTCTGTTGAACATCGCATTAGCGTACTCGTAGTAATGAATGGCCTCCGCGAAATTACCCTCTTGAAAATGACAGTGTCCCATTAAACTGCTTATCGAGTAATCCTAAACGGAATATATTTGGAGATTTAAATACGATACACGAATGGACGAATTAATTTTATGTGGTATTTGTATGATAACTACATCAATTATATAATTAATTATATATACAGGGTGTCTCGTACTCAATGGTACAGCGCTTGTAGGCAGGTAGTGTGGACCAAACTGAACAAAAAAGTCCTCTATCATTTTGCGATCTTCGCAATAGTTATCGAGATACTAATCAT
>NW_012028217.1:25765-28825 GCF_000956235.1 Wasmannia auropunctata
ACGTGTGCTCTTCCGATATAACTTTAAATCTGTTTTACAAAACTTAAAGTTATTTGAAAAGACAATGGCATTAAACTTTTGCTGCATATAATTTTGAATAATTTAAACGATTTATTAAAAAAATATTTTTCTGGTTTGGAATAAAAATATTTTTGTTTCTACTCTCTATGTCTAATCAAATACTTGGTAATTTGTATGATCTCATATTTGTTTTTAGACAACTTTTATTTATTAAAATAATATTTTTGGTTTAGATAAGATGTACCTAATATACGATACACTTGTATATACTTGGCGTAAATTTTTTTTTAATGATTAGTATCTCTCTAACTACTGCAAAGATCGCAAAATGATAGAGGACTTTTTTGTTCAGTTTGGTCCACACTACCTTCCCACAAGCCCTGTTGAGTACGAGACACCCTGTATATAGTACAATTATATTATTATATAATTATATTTAATCTATTTATGTAGAACGTATTTATCAGGGTGTCCCTGGAAAATTCCTGGAAAACCCCGGGAATTTCTGAATTGACTTTGAATTTTTGTCATTCTTTTATTCTAAAAAAATTGAATCGTGAAATAAAAAAGAAAGAAGAAATATTTCTTGCGTGTGTCAAGAACTATGTTGATAACATCGGTAACGTTGTTTTCGAAAAAGTTTTATGATTGTATAAGCTCTCCTTTAAAGATAAAATAGAGCAAGCAATTTGTAAAGCAATAAATAATATTGTTCCAAATTTGTTCGCATTTTAATTTTAAATTTAATATATTCGTATAAAATCCTACTTTGAATACAAAACATATAATATTGCGCAAATCAATAAAAATTAATTAAGTAATGAAAATTAATCGACTTGGAAAAATGCAGGATTTTTACCTGAAATGTCCCGGAATTATGCTTGAATTGGCTAGCCAGATATCACTGGACACCATGCTTAGCTTTTATATTTATATATTTCTATATTTATCTTTTATCAAAGTCACTAATTGACATTCGCAATTCGTAATTACGAAACCAAAGTTGTACTCCAAGTTGAAGTATATAAAAATAATGGAAATGGCGAACGAACCAGTCCGTAAATACATTCAGCTTCTCTCAGGTGCGACAAAGCTTCTCCGTATTTCTGCGTTAAATAATATTGCACGGCTAAGTAATAGAAAATATGGATGGATCTGCCCGCGCGAGACATTTCCTCCGCCAACGCCAAGCCAGCAAACTATATACAAACGGAAATCGTGACAACATAGTTTACGCGTTCTTACGTAAGACGTATTTTAAGTGCAGACATATTACGTCGCAGAAATGCAGCTTCAATAGGAGCGTGGCCGTTATCATGAACACGTTACTCGGCGGACAGTGAATCATTGTCCATGCAAGAGAATCTTCACTCGAGATCTCCGTCTCTCCAACGCCGCTTTTCATGCATCTTTCCGCTGTTCTTAAAGTAAGATCTATCCCTGTTAAAAGAGAATATATTCTTTATGCATTTTAATTTATCTTTGCTCGACGCAAAGAGCTTTGATGGATTTTTCTGTTATACCTGGGTTGTAATTTGTGCGATTGTAAAACAGATGCAGGATAGCCCATCCTTCGACGAACTGCGGGTAGAAATCGACAACGGCTCTCAGAAAGACTTCCGCTTCTCGATAACTCTCACCTTCGGCGAGGATTAATCCATACGTCAGTAAACTGCGGGAAGGAATATCTATTACATTTTTATATATAAAATTATTTGAGAAATCTATCGCGTCTTTCTTCCCGAGCCCAAGTAGGAAAGTGCACTCGCGTATTTTCACGTACGCGAATTTATCTCGTCTGTTCAAAAGAATTGCTTCGCAGCAACATTCTTTCGCACGCTCCACGTCGCCAATTTTCAAAAGGAAGATCGCGTACTAGGTCCACGTTTTGGCATCACTTCTATCTGCCGCAATTGCCTGTGAGAAAGATCACGCGTAATAATAGTATAATACATTCAATACGATAATTTCTTGTACAGAATATTGAAGGACAGGAAGAATGGCCATAATTCAAGCAAAAAAGGGTGTCAAAAATTAAAAATTTATTACATATAATAAGCGCACGGTACGCTTCGACCTTTTTTGGCCTTCCTCAACCGCATAAAATTACATTAATAAAAATTTTAATAGAGAATTACATAGATTTTATTCACATAGATTTGTAATTCTCTATTAAAATTTTTATTAATGTAATTTTATACGGTTGAGAAAGGCAAAGTAAAGTCGAAATGTACCGTGCGCTTATTATAATAGGTAGAGATGTAAAAAAAACGTTTTTTTTTCTAATAGAAAAAAACACTAGAAAAAAAACGTGTTTTATTTCATTGAAAAAATACAAATTTAGTTTTTTTTTCTAATTCCGATAGCACAACTAATTAGTTGTAAATAGTATATTATATAATTATATAATTAATTTTAATGTGATCTACATTTACTTTTACAAAAGGAGAATCGTTTTAATTCTTTTTCTAAACAGCTTTTCCTTAAGTAGAATTTATTATAATTAATTATAATTAATAAATTAATTATAATTTTATTATAATTAATTTATTATAATTAATTGAAGTTCTTGCTTCAAAATATGTCTCATAAGTCATAATCAATATATTGGCTTTCTCGTTCTGCGTAAAGATTAAAATGATAATTTAAATCTACTATCTATAAAATAAAAAATCATTAAAAATAAACTATATTAAGCAAAATATAGATATTAAATAGATAGCTAAAAAAAATGTTTTTTGAAAAAAAACGAAGCTTATGTTTTTTTAAAAAAAAAACGTATTTTACGAAAAAAAAAACAATTTGGTTTTTTCCTATTTACATCTCTAATAATAGGTAACAAATTTTTAATTTTTAACACCCTTTTTTACTCAAATTATGACCGTTTCTTCTGTCTTTTGTTTAGTAACTTCGAGCGGAATTTAAATATTTAAATATATAATTATTTAATATATATTTAAATATATAAATATTTAAAATATATTAAAAATTTCAATATATAACAGAAGATTGAGTTACAGCCTGATGATGTCGCCTTGC
>NW_012028217.1:28845-45077 GCF_000956235.1 Wasmannia auropunctata
CTTCCGATCTCTCTCCGTAATAACCTCCACTAATTTTCGAATGCAAGTTGCGTATTGTTGCTCCGCTACGTCGCCGGAATAAACGTAATACGGCTTAGTTATCTTCGACTCCATCATCTTCTCGATTCTAACGAGATCAATCATTCGGAATAAATTTCAGCGTAATTCTTTAACAATTAACTGACTAAACGCCATGATATTTTTTATTGTAATGATTACGAACTTACACGTCTGAAAGATCGGTTTCGAGTCTACAAGGAACCAACGGACAAAAAAGTGCGACCTCAATTATGACAAACACCGGCTCGCCAGTCTCCGAAATTAACGGAATACTGTGCGTTATTTCGACGTTCGATTGAATCGACTGTTCGAAACAGTTTTAAAAAATCTTTTTAATTAATGCTGATTTTTTAAAAAGTGTTACATCACGGGATTGTTTCATTACTGAATAAATTTGCATAAAACTTTGTTAAATATTATATGTATGCTGTACCAACCTTTTTCGAATCTTGTTCTTTTAAATTTTTACTCCAAGATTCCGTATAGAAGATATCCTTTGCCAAGCCAGTCTTCTCAGTCATATTCGATGCATCATGCGTATATAATTGCGCAATTACGCGAGTGCTTTTTACTGCAGAAAAGATTTGATTAAAAATTAAGAAAAAGGCAGGTATTTATCCTAAGTTTTAACAAAATGTAATTATTTATTATTACATTAAAATTGAATTTGTTCGCCCTTACTTCCTGGAAAAACAAGCTCCGATAAGTCGACGTAACACTGATAAATCTGATATTTAACTGACTCTTCTCCCTGTTCAACGTTCTTTTTCGCGCTCTTTTCGCTCACCATAAATTGAAACGGCCAATATTTATGCCTTCGAATGTAATGATATTTAATGGATTTTCTTTGGTCTTTATATGAGAGTCTTTATATGAGAGATTCTAGTAGACATGTACTTGACAAGATGCTTCTTCATCATCTCGCTTTCCACATTATATAAAATGCTGCGATTCGTAAAGTTCCACTCGATCCTAGGCTCGTCCTGGTACACTTTCTTCTGCAAATTACTCCGTGTTACTCCGTGCTTCATCATGTTAATTCATTAGATCAAATTGTGAAATGCCGCGCCCTTGGACCCCACCTGTAAATCGAGCTCTACGCCGAGCGTGTTTTTTATACGTGTATAATCGTGATCGAGTTTCCACTTTGACGATCTGGCGCGACTCTGTAACTTCGATAAGCTCCGCCAGCGCTTGGTTCTCTCCAGATCGCGATATTTTGTCCATTTACCGTCTTCGAATATTATATTTTCCGGAAGCTGCGGTAGAGAGTATCGTAATTTTTTTTTTTGGTAATATTGTAATTAAATGACACTATTTTGTGAATCGATATTTTCGTTTTGTCAGATTAACACACTTTCTAGAATTTGTGTAGAACGCACGATAGTGAATCTGAACGTCTAACGGTCGTAAATTTTAATCGATTGTTTGTATGGAAATATAATCCTTCAGATAATATTTGTTTCGATATGTTAGTTACGTTCTTAGAACTGATACTCGCGTATCATTTCTTATCTTTTTCGTTTGTTCATTGCTGCTCCACGCCTAGCTTGTTACCATGATGAAAGTAAATTTAAATAAAAAGTCTAGTTGCATACAATAATTTGCGTCACAAGCTCGTTCAGAGAAAGCAAAAAAAATAGCAAGTAATGAAAGAATATCGATGTCACACTTTCGGAAACATCGCTAGTTTTAGTAGAGCGTAACATGTTAATTATATATGCGATGAGAGAACATACTGGGTGTTACGAATTATTACATACTTGTCGCAAGACTAACTTATTAGCCATCTTTCAATGCGACGTCATGGAAGATGTAAGTAGATAGAAAGCGTATTATCCTAGAGTACTAATACCTATAGGGAATGCTACAGTAAAAGAATTCGTATAACATTTTCTTTGGAAATTTTGCTTACAGTAAGTGCAGGATCAAATCAGCTCTTCACTCTTATATGCCTCCTCGCATGCTTCCAAGTCATCTTTGAATTTCTTCCCATCAAACTAATATTTTTTTACTTGTACGAATACAATTTCTGGAAATTAATTTAATGGAGACTTCTAGAAAGTCTCGTAGCTGGTCTAACTTATTAATAATGTGTTGTGAAACAAGGCAGCATACGATCAAGCTATCGTCGCCAGGAAGCAGGCAAAGGAGCGCGTTAGACAGTTTGAAGCCAAGAGGAAGAACTTCAGAGACGACTTGGAAACACGTGAGAAAGCTCACAAGAGTGAAGAAATCATTTGATCCTGCACCTGTAAGGAAAATTTCCAAAGAGAATATTATACAAATTCTTCTACTATATGACAAGTATGTAATAATTCGTGATAGACATACCACAATAAAGCATTAAAATGTCACTCAGATAAAAATCCAACAAACAATCCGAGAGCCGCAGAGTTATTTCAAGAACTCTCGAAAGTACTGGAAATATTAACAGACACAGATGACAGAACACCATTATCGTACTTGATCATGAAACCTCGGAAATATGTTCTCGGTAGTTGCCCAGATCTAACCCGAGAAGCAGACCCGAGACGCGAGCATAGCAAGCATGGAAAAATTTGTAGGGTCTACCAGGAATCAAACCCGGGACCTCTAGCATAACAGATCAGTACATTTGTTTGCTACCGCTATGCTCGTGCTCGATAGGTATGGTCTTAGAACATATATAAATGAAGAGGAATGCCCATAAGATGAACGCGTTATCCTCAACAGGAAAATTCAAAGCTTAAAAAAGCTTTGATCATGATGCAAGTAGTTGATGATGTATTTTTGATTATTCTTTCTTTCATTCTTAGAACGTTTATTATGTTACGACGAGAAATGCAATAATAGTATTATTATAAAAATAATAGTATTATTATAAAATATAACAGTACCTTTTCAATCTGATATACTGATACAAGAAAAGAGAAAAATGTCGTTTTTAAATACATATAATTTAACTAAAAAATTATAAAACGTAAATAAAAAGTTGACTTGAAAAATTTCTATCGTCTTTGGCTAAACGTTTATGATTATTTGAAAGCATATGAGATACCTCATTGTCAACATATATTATCGTGCCCGCTTTATAATCCGTGTCTTCGGCGAAGAAGATCGGTGGATTGTAAATACTTTCCACCGTAATACTCAGGAAATTAATTTCTGCTTGCGAAGGGAATATCTCCTCGTCGTCATATATTACTGTCGCGTTTAACAGAGGAAGATTTTGCCACGCGACCGCGTTGCCATCGAGCGAGAGATATGGCGTTTGCACTATCAATCTTTCTTCATGCAATAATTTTTCACCTGGCGCAGTCAGGGTCGTAAGAATTATTTTAAGTGCAGTATCTCATCGGTCTCGCTTTCTCGTATCGGCGATGATAAATCGTACTTACCTAGCAATATCGGCATTAGATCGAGAGTGCAAAAACCAATCACGCTTGAGGAAGCCGATGTCCGCTGTGGCGCGATCGCTGTTACTTTCTTCCTCGATTCGTCGACTGACCCGGGATCGGAATCGGTCGAACGTTGATCTTGGACATCGCACGTCACCTTTACTGATAAAACAAGCTATATGATTTATCGCAATCGGAATGATTATTATTCTTACTGACTTGTGAATTATTTATTGGTATGTGAGCGCAAGTACGACGTGAAAGGGTTTAAGTTTCTTTACTTAAAATCGGCGCTGATACGATTGAATTCATGCTATTGCGATCGTTAACTATAAATGAAAATATGACCGCGAAATTGACGTCGTAAATTTGCGGCGGTTCCTCGAAATTTGGATCGATAATAAGGGGAGTACTTTCTCCGAGCACTACGTCATTATGCATCACGACGAATGATATGCCAGCTTCTTCTTTCATCGTCTGTCTCATAAAAGCGAATTTTCTCGTGATTATGATTACGTAGTCGAATTATACGCAAAGAAAACTTACAATATTCTCAATGGACTCTATAACTATTTTCATGCTCCTTTCAATTAGCTCGACTTGAACCAAAGAATCTTCCATTTTGATTATATAAAGGTATATTTTCCTGTTGGTTTGCTAACTTTTATTTTATTTTATTTTATTAACTTTTATTTAACTTTTTAAACGAAAGCTTTACGTTTTAATATTTTGTTTAAAATAACCTTTATGTATTTTAATATTAATGGAGACAATAGTCGCGATTTTATTTTCAATTGTTTGTTTGACTCGACGTTTTGACTTCGAGTAAAGAATTGTTTTATTTTGAATAATGTAATAGCGTTTTCTAAATGAAATATATATTTTTTTCTGAATTGTGATATTATGGACATCAAAATTTCATTGCGAATAAAAAGATCATGATAGTATAACAATAGTAATTTTATTTATCAATAGCATGTGTACGTGCCTTCAATAATAAGCAATTATCTTCGTATAACGATATATATAATATGCATATAAATTATATTTTATTTATATAAATACGAATTAATCTCTGATATACGCTCCTGAGGGACAGTTTCGAAATCAGAGTCTAATAATCGAGCACACTCCTATCGTATAATTTATATATAATTTTTCTCATTAACAAATTCTAACTTGATTCAGCACATGATATTTGTGTGTTCTATAAAATTTATAGACGTTCTCCATTATTTTTCTCTTAAATTTTCGAAGATCCAAAATATATCAGAGAGTAACAATCGAATTTACAACCAAAAAAAAATATAACTAACGAATCTAAACTTTCGATTTACGAAAGCATCAGCGATTTCGAAATAGACTCATTGCCGTACAGCAATGAGCTCCTTTCCTCAGGAAAATCTTCATTTATATTTTCTCTTCCTGCAACTCGTTAATGTAGAGTTGGTGAAGACCACAGTTACTCTTTTCGCGACGCGTGACAAGTTTACGTCACGTCGACGATATTCACGAACGCTACAAATGTAATTGAGCTACGATTGCGTTTGCGTAATTTACGATCACCGATGTGAAGGCACTACAGTTCTCCAAATGCACTTGCGCATCCTTTATACAATCGTATAAAAAATTAATATACATATGCGTATATGTATTAAAGTTACAAGTATCAAAACTTCGTCGCGCAATAAATCCGTCGATGAGAAAAAAAAAGATCGAAGTTGGGACGCTCCTCGGGTTTTTCCTCATACTTTTTGTGATTCCCTTGATAACTCATTGAAATCACATCTCTTGTTCCACTTAATTTCGAGGAGGAAAATATACAATGCGGCCGGGGGGGAAAGGGGGGAGAAGCTATTTATACGACTACTTGTCGACATCTTTCTCGGCGTATACGTTGTAGAAAATTCATGTCTCTATGCCGTAAATTGGCTTCTAACGGATCGTAAAAACATCCTGCGTGATGAACAGTCTTTTGGGATAGTCCGAGTAGCGGTGAGACGACGGCTAGATTAACATTAGACTGATTTAATCGAACGATCGACTACAGGGTCTTCATGGTTTTGTCGATGTGTCGCAACGTCGTTTCGGGCACCGCTTCCGTCAGCGCTTTACGAAAGCCCTCGCAGCGGGTCAGCCGCCGAAACATCCTTTTCGCATAATTCCTGGAAATTCATTGCTCGCCATTACGATCATAATCCTATTTCGTTATCGATTTCATAAAGATGTAAGGAGACTCACCTCGCGTCTAGATTTCCATCCGTTAACAACTTTGCGCCCGTATTTAGCAACTTGTCCCTCACGTCGCGCGGTAAGATCATAACATGATCCGGCCCGATGAGATCGATGATGTCCGATAACAATCGCGCGGTCGTCGCGCGAACGATGGAGTTTTGATGACTGGACAATATGGAAATCGCAAATTGAGAGGTCAGCTTTCTTTCTCGCGCGGAAGAGCGTTCTCCAACTCCGCAATTCGAGACTGCCTCGGACTTACCTCGCTCCGCGATGTACGATGGTACAGATGATTTTGTGGGGCGGAAGATACTGCACCATCTGGTCCAGGGCCGCGTTGCTGTCCGCTCGAAGAAATCGATTCGTATCGGCCGTTCTGTGAAGCAGCGGTCCAGCTATGTCGTCCAGATCCTACGGGGAGAAAAATAATGAGGCGTTCGAAATAAAATATGAAAATGCTCTCGTGAATCCTGACGCCTTTATACGGCGTATGCTTGACATCTGACCTGATCGATATTCCGGATCTGAGAGCTGAAGACATCGCTGGCGGCGAGACACGCCGCCCGTGCCACTTGCGAACGAAGATTCTTTATGTGCCGCCCCAGAAGCCGTCCTATCGTTCCGGCCGCGCAGACGTCCAAGCCCTCCGGGTGCTGCTTCGAGATCTGAGACAGGGCTTTCAGACCCTTCATCGTCACTTCCCTGAAATGCAGGATATGAATGTTGAACGAGAAAGTTCATCACTTCTTGATGTTCATTCATTCTTCCACAGATGATGAACGACGATTTACGTGTTATGCGATCGCGATAACATCGATATGGATTCTACAAAGTCGACACGCACCAGTCTTTACTCTCAAGCTGCGTAAAGCACTGCTGCACCATCCGCTTGGATTTTTCCGAGGGCTTCTCCACAGTTCTCTTACTGAAAGGTATTCGACTCCTGCTAGGACCGCGTACCGGTACTTTCGAGGGCATCCTTCTACGCGACTCGACATCTTCCGCAGGCTCAGACTGCGAGAGAGATTATACAAAACGTTATTTGTTTATTGAAATAAAATTCTGTTCTATAGAGAAATTTCTCCTTGACAGATAGATCGTACCTCGATCTTCAATATTCCCGGTTCCATATTCGTCTCGCTCGCGCTGTCTTTGCTTTGTCTGTCCTCCAGGTTATCGTTTACGCTTGATTCTTCTTCCGTGGACTGTAGAATCATAATTATATCTTAATTAGAATGTCCTCGAACGGATAGTTTAATAGTATAAATAAGCACATCTCTTACCTCTTGTATACTAATCTTATTACGCGGATTAGCATTTTCGACGCTTCTCGCGTTCTCAGCGGTTTCGTGAGAATGGGGTCTCGACGCGATGATAATCGCCGGTGAATCACCGATCATGCTGATGGGTGGGTGGCCAACGGTGTCCAATGATCGAATGGAAGCATCCTCGTCAGGTACTATGGAAGCGATTATTCTGTCCTCGCTGATGAAATCTCTGGGGTCCTCGGTCTGGCATCCAAAAAATCGAACGTTAAATGGGAGACGTCGCCGCGCCGTCGAGAAAATTTAATATTAAAAGAAAATTGTATTAATTTAATACAATTTAAAATACGCGATAAAAAATTCGCGCGCGAATTTTTTACTTGCACATATCAATGACACGCGAGAGAGAGGTGCAATTTCTCGTACGTATATTTTTCTGTGAATTATTGCTTACTGACTGGGGCTGTTACTTTTTACTCACTTCGAATATTCGAAACTTTGAAAGAATTCGAAGCTTCGACGTTGACTTCAACCTTTTGAAGTTTAAGGTACCTTTGAAGCTTCGAAGTTTCGAAATTTTGAAAAATACATTAAAAATTTGAATTTTTTAAATTGGATTGAATTTTCTTAATTGGATTAATTGGATTTTATTGATCATTATCTTTCCTTATTTGCACATGTATCAAGTTTAATTATTAGTTTGTAATATTTCAAGTTATAATACTTTCAAATTTTTTAAGAATAATTTCGTATATGTATTAATTCTTTTAATTTACAATATTTGTAAATTTTCTGAATAAATTTATTATTTGTACAAATGTATTTTTCGAAACTTCGAAGCTTTAAAGTTAATTTTAAACTTCGAAACTTCGAAACTTTGAAACTTAAAAGTTAATTTTAAATTTCGAAGCTTGGAAGTTCAAATGTCGAAACCTTCAAAGCAAATCAGCCCTACTGACCAAATTGCGCGACCCGCAGCGCGAATTCCGCTTGGTCGGCGAGTCCGAGATTGGCGAGTGGTGAGCATTGTGATTAGGCGACAGATACAGCGATTCCGTTTTCTTGGGACTGATTGTAGCCTTCGATTGTAGCGATTCCTTGAACGTCTTCATGTCCTCGTAGGATGGAATCCGCTCGTTCGGCAACACGACGGACCTCCTTCGCGCGCTCGACCTGTCGTCCTCCGGTTGCTCGGGAACGCCGGTGCTGCTCTCCGTGCTTCTGTTGCAGTTCTCATCCACAGCGATCAGCTCGTCGTGATGATTCGAGTGTCTGGAAATCGATCCGAGTCTACCCAGCGGTTTCATGTCGTCCTCGCTGCTCCATTCCTTCGACGCCTCGTCCACAGTCAGTGCGTTTGCCGTCGCAATCGGGTATTCCACTTTTTTGGTATCCAGCGGCGTCTAAAATTGTTCGAGATAGTTATTTCGTGGGATTGTACGTACATCGAATTACCTCAAATCACATTTGAAAAAAGAATAGAAATATGTGATAAAAATAATAGTAGTTTGAGATCGCATTTGATTCAATGAAATCTTCTCGTATTAAATACTTATGTCAATAACGGTAGCATTTTTTCTTCGGACATAAAATTTTATATTATTGCGTAAGAAATTGAAAAAAATAGGACAGATTTTTAAAAGAATGTCCGTTAAATTATAGATATGACGTCTAGCTGAATAACTTTTCAGCGAATTTCAAGCAGACTCTATTTCAACTCTAATCTGACATTTAATTACCGTGATATTTAATGTTGAAAAATAAAATGTTGCGTCAAATGACAGACTTCGGTTAAGCTTTCGCTGGGGACGTAACGACTCCAAACATGCGAAAAAATCTATTATCGAAATAGCCTTCGTCGGTGGTGGGCCACCCTGTGTATGCAAAGATTGCGATTTGCAGGTTGAACTTGTCAGCAGTTCGACGCGCTGTCGAAGGGGAGGAAAAAATATTGAACAAAAGCCAGATGATTTCTTACGAAAAAGGAGTCAACGTCGTCGCGAGCGACGCTCTGGCGATTCGCCGTCTGTTGCGTGATAACGTCGAACGCCGGATTGCCCTGGTCGTCCCGGCTCCGCGGGGTCGACGATCCGCTGTTGTCATTGCCATTGTAATCCCGCAGCGTCGCGTCCTGACCTTCCCCTCGTCTCCCCGGCCGTCCGTTCCTCGAAACGTCCGACGACGAGCTGCTCGCGCTTTTCGGACGTTCGCGCACGCCGATTGAGAAGGAACGCAGAAACTCTGTGGGGATGCAAAACGTTCGTGAGAGGAATTATATCAGTACACGTGTACTTCGCCGAAGAGGTCAAACGTAATCGTTCGATTCTCGTCTGGCGTTTAGAGAAATTATTATTCTTGGCAATGAAAATATTCCGTGTGCCTCACTCTGTCTACCCTGTGAAAATAACCCGTGAACAGGCGCGCGAGCGCGCGTTTGATAGACGCTAATTTAAATATTTTGCAATTTGGAAGATGGGACGGGCTGACTTATCGATCTGACTTTCCGCTGCAGCGCGACGTTCGATCGTACCTTAGACTTGACCAGGGGAATATTGATTACCGCGGCCGGCGCGTCAGCTAGGCCTAAGCTCTATATGCATGCACAACGACGACGAGAGGTGAAGAACCTCTCGTTCCATTTCGCCGTGTTTTCAGCCGCGCGCTTCTGCCCGAAAGTCAACATTATATTTAATTTATTGTTCGGTAATTCTTTGCTTGGGATCGCGAGTCCTTTCGGCGTGACGTTCCGATCCCGAGATGCGAGACGCGCGATCCGTTGTATCATATTTATTAACCGTTAAACCACTATATCGCGGTCTCACAGAAACTTTACTTGTCAACAATTTTCTTATTTGTCATTCTTTTAAATATTCTTTTCTTATATTATTTATCTCTAATATTTCTATTGTATTTTTTTGTTATAACCCTCATATTAAAACATATTTTTCCGTTTCGTCATCACCAAATATTCAGAAAATACACATTTTTATTATAATTAACTTATAAAATTAGCGGGAGCATAATAGCGGTCTGTCAGACCGACATTGTGGTTAGTGTGATTTTTTTGAACGTGGTGGTTTAAAGATTAATCAAGTACCATGAAAAACAGTCTCCGAAAGATGTTATGATAATCATTTAAATTTCGAGGCGGCGGTGTTAAAAACATGCAGACGATACAGCTCGGTTAAATATTAATAGCGAAATAAAGATTAGATTGGAAATATCGCCGTGGCGGCCTGGCGAACGCTTTCGGGAAGGTCGGGACTGCGTACCTTGGTATCGCGATTCCTCCTTGTTCGAGCCCTGCACGTGGTAGCCCTTCGCCTCGGGCGAGAAGTGACTCCTGTTCCGCGCGTTGTACTCCTCCTCGTTCATCGTCGTCGCCTTATCACTGCAAGAGACGCAAAAATAGAAATCGACTCGGAAGTAATTTCGCATGCGACCGTTGCGCATTAATGTTTCAGGAATGACGGGGTTCGCGGCGCAAAACACGGTATTTTCGCGCGAACTTCGGTTGCACCGCATCAACAACTGTTTATAAGCTGCAGAAGCGGCGTCGGTATTCCAGAATCGCAAATCGTGATAAATAAAACAGCGCGAGTGTTTAACCAGGGGAAGCAACACGAGTCTAACGTGTCCTCTATACTTGAGCGTATTAAATTAACATTAGGAAACGCCTGCTAGCCTTTGAACTTAACTGGCCGACCTTTATGTAATCGAGCTTGATGAACTTTCCTCGCAAAATGGGGCATTATCTTTTCCGGGTAACGTGTCTCTCGAACTTTCAGTACCAATAAGCATTACTTTACATTTCCCGTAACTTGCATGCCGTTTCTCTTATTCCCTTCGATCGATATCACATCTAATTTTCCTCCGCTCGGCAGCGCAGCTCTTTCGCGGGTTTTCAATATTAATCGACTGTTATACATCTATTATGAATCCGCGCTACATCTTTTCGTTCCCCCTCCGAAATTCGATCCGCGCTCGTTATATAGGTATATACTATATAACGTACACCGTGTCGCTGTTTCGATTCAGCCTCAAGGCGATGACCGGCGTCGTCGCCGTGGTGATGATGGTCGAGACGGACGCGTCGCCGTCCCCGTCGACGTCGTTGTCGCGACCGACGCCGACCGGCTTCCTGCACCGGAAGACGCACGGGCAGCAGAACAGGACGGCGCTCGCGAGCGTGCGCTCGGCGGACCGGCTCGCCGGCCGTGCCTCGCCGGCGACGGCACCGTTCTCCTCCTTCATTTTCATCGGCCTGCACGCGCAGAATTTGAAGATCATCCCGCGACGCCTGCACGTCGACGGTCCCGCACGAAAGTTCTCGGCCGCGGCCGCGAAACGCGCTTCGTTTCACCCGACTGACTGACCCCCGGGGTCGGCGAGCGCGACGTCATGGTTTGAGCGACTTGTTGCTATCCTATCCCATAATCGTATAACTCGCGATCGTACCCGCGAATTACAAAAATATCCGGCTTTTTATGATAATGAAATAAGAATCACTCTTTCGTCATCGGAAATTTTGTTTGCCGGACCGACCGTTTCACTAAATCTTATTATATCAGCGTTTTAACTTGATCTCTTAATCTTTGAGTTTTTTTCTCTTTTATTTAATTTTTATATTAACCAGGGGAAGCAATTAGTATTGTATAGCAATGATGAGATGGTTATACGGGTGGAAAAGGTTAAATGTTGCCGGGTCTCGACCTTTCGCAATCGTTAGAACGGTAAAAGGAAGTAAGTGCGCGAGCTCCGAGGAGAATCAATCGATACTAATGACAATTTCAAGCATCGGCAAACGCTCGACCGCCAAATCGCTTCGTGCGTCGTGTGACGCGACGTGTGTGCGAAATCGATGTGTGCGTCGGAATGTCCGAACCGCGAGAAACGCGCGCAGAAACGCGAGAGATCGAGCTGAGAGATTAGTTATTGATCAGGAGGCTTCGTATATTCCGAAAAAACGTGCAACGTTACGATCGTTACATTTTGTGTGCCCGTCTACCCGTTTTCATCGATTCCGTGTATTTTACTCACTCCCACGTATATTTTACTCATTGCCATTCCCGAATATTTCAGCTTCCCTGCTTTATATCTTATTTGTCTTATTTTTTTTTTACATACTACTCGGCCAATCTTACGACACGCCGCGATTTGAGAGTCGCGCGTTAGGTCGCCACATATTCGCGCGAATCGGTCGAATTCGCAATTATTCTACAACTGTCGCGTGCGGCACGTCGAACTGGCGGCGATTCGATCGTGATTGCGATGCTCATTGCTCCGCTCCATCCGGGTGCAGGTGGCAAAACTTTTCAAGGGTGAGCCTTGCGTATAAACCGCGCGAGCAGCTGCTGCGCGAAATCCACGTGTTCACGTCGTCCGCACGAATACGCACAACAACGCGCGCGGTGTACTCGCCGTCGACGCGTCTCTCTCGCTGTCATCCGATTTAAATGACAGAGGTCGATGACTGCACTCGCGACGTGGCGCGTCGATTGGGGCGCTCAATTAGTTTGCCCCCGTATTTCTTTCGCGGTGCAGGGAATCTTGCGCGAGGAGCGAGAGAAAACTGCGAGGGAGGATCGCGTTCGACGCCAAGGAGGCATGCTTAATTGCTTAGGGGGATACGCGCTCGTAACTATCGGCGACGTACGCACGACTGTGGGCACGTAGCGGAGACGGCGAGCGTCCCGACGCTGACCGCTGCCACCGCCACCCCCACGTCGTCCCCGCCCCGTGTCCGTTCGCTCCCTCCCCGACCTCCGCACAGCGCGCCTTGCTTCTTTTTAACCGCAGAAAAGAGGGCGGGAACACCGGACGAGAAGTTTCAGTAATCGAGATGCGATTCCGGTCTTTTTTCGGGAAAAAAAAATTACTGCGGAGCAAATGCGACGAATAAAAGATCCACGAACGGAAACGAGTGGTAACGTACATGCGAAGGGAATAAGAAATTTAATTAAATTAAGTCAATTTAATAAATATAGCAGTCGTAATGCAAATGTAAAACTAAAAAATCGAGTTTAAATGTAAAATATAATAGGATTCTTGAATCCTCTTGTCGAGGACATTTTTCTGCCGTTAGGTTTTCCGCGAAGACTCGCGATACCACCCTTTCGAGAGGCTCCCTTACGAGACCGTAAACCAGGCTGACCATAACTCAACCCTTCTCCCCTCACTTCGTGGTCACGAAAGAAGGGTTGCCAGACCGAGTCATGCGATCCGAGTGAAACGCGGTTAAAGGAGGTTGAAACAGATGCCAACCGCGTTTGTCGCCCTTTCCCTCCACAGCTCTTGGAATCTACTTCAAATTCTTTATAGTCTCAAGGAGATCGCGATTATTAAAATTATACTTTAAATTACGATCTTATTGATATGAGAAGGTCGAGGCTGTTATACTCATTCGCAATTAATTTGCGTTGGAAATTGATTCTAATTGTGCCGACACGCTAAAGTGAAATTCCCGAACGTCTCATCGGTTTAGTCATGCAATTTTGCGAAAAATCGATGCGGCATTTCGAAGAAATCAATGAGTCAGAGGCAAAACACTTTGATACATTTTTTTCTCTCAGGGGGGAGGGGGAAATTCTCTGAGTTTTCTCGGTGCGATTTCAAATTCGGACGGTGAGAATCTGTAGAGAATTTGATCTGGGAAGGCCAATTTTTCGCCGATTTTTACACGCAAAGCGCCTTCTTTGATGTTCGCCGTTATAACGGATATTGCGGGATGGGCGATATTGAATAGCGATTAGTGGCTGCGTGCCGGCTTAGACGTAAAATATTCAATGAGGAGGAATGGACGATAGTGCGGCAAGGCGTTTCGACAATCTACAATAGTCCCGCATGTTTGTAACACGCCATGCACAGCACCCGCGTCGTTAAATGCACCCGCTAACTGCACTCCCGGACGCTGCGAATTCCGAGTTGTATAATTTCTGCACGAAAGACGCGAAACAACCGCGGCATTTTTCTATCGTGCGGCACGCGCGCGCTTTTCTTCGTCTTCTCGTTCTTCTTTTTTTTTTTTTTTTTTAATTTTATCGACCGGCTAATTCGAGCGGTTCAGAACTAGTCCGCGCTCGCACGCTTCGCGAGCCTCACGATCAACGCGCTAAATGTTAAGCCCGCAAATTCTCGCGATCTTGATGAGGTAACGAAAACGGGAAAGTCGCCCACTTGTGTATAAATTTAGAGCCGATCGGAGTGATATCGGCTGTAAAAATCACCGGCATGCAAGGTGATTTTCGCCGACCTGTAAATCCGCCGCTCTTATCGACGATTTGGATCTTGCTAAGTTAACTCGCCACACAAGTTAAGCGTATTAAGAATTATGTGTGTCACGTGGGGAGATCGAGATTGAGCGAGGTCGCGCACCTTGCGGGGTCGATATATGATATTATACAGCTTAAACTATTATCTTAAGCCTCTGATATCTTTCGAGGCTAATCGTTCCTATATATAATAATTTTGCTCCTTTAGCCGGGCGAATTCTTACAAGTCTCGTTTTAGATTCCTGTCCATTTATTTGAACTTTAAAGCTCCCATAGCTTGTCGCCGATGTTTCGTGGGCGACGTTTACGCATATCATTTCGCGTGATCGATACGCCGGTATCTCGCTCTCGCAAGTTATTTTAAGACTGAATCGATCCTGTCTGGGATTGCTGGAGCGTTTAAGAGAGAGAGCAAAAAAAAAGAAAGAGAGAAAGGTTATCCTGTCAGTAGGGCTTACGGTGGCGTGCCGACGTGATTTCATTTCGAAAATTTCCACTTTGCGGAGCGAAGAACTTACATGTCGTACATCGACGCGGCGTGAAATCTGCCGGAAGCCAGTTTGACGAACTGCCGCGATCGGCCGAGCTGCGACGGGGATAACGACCGCAGCCTCCTGCGATGAGGACTCGCGAAGCTTTCCGAAGAGGGACGCCCGTTCTCCTGCGAATTCGAAGAGATTAAGTCCATCTCGGTCCTCTGCTGCGCCGCGTCCTTCGTTCTACGATCCTTGGACTGCGACAATTTATATCAAGAGGTACTCAAATTCTAGAGAGCTGAATTTGAAACCGAGATTCTCTAAATCCTCGGAATTAAAAGGCTGGAATCTCAGAATTGGGATTCAAGTTTAAAAATTCCGATGGCTTTAGCGAGCGTGAGATTAAAGAGGACAAAGCGATAGGACGATTTACTCACGCGATATCTCGCGCTATCCGCAGGAATTTGCGAATCCAGATTCTGAGAGTCCTGATACACGCGGCTCGATGGACTCGGAGCGGTTCGTAACGGCCGATAGGTAATTCTGTCCATGAGCTTCCTTTGGCGCTCGTGAATCGAGTTATATCTGTAAAAGTAAAAATCAATATAAATAAAAATTTATAAATAAAAATTTTCTTGGCCAAAAAAAAAATTGCTGTTCTGAAAACTCACGCCTCGACGAGTGTTTGTTGCTGCATATTTCTGGATAGCGAACGTTGACGTCCTGTTGTCGAGTTGTCGTTTTCGTCCGTAAATTTATCGGTATCCACGAATCTGCCGTAGCCGTGCGAATTGTCGTCCGAAAAGATCGCCTCTCTGTTTCCTGCAGCACCCTGCAGAATCGTAAACATAATTGCAACTTGTATTTTTATTTACGTAAGATCGATTATTCAATTAGGCTTAATAACTTAATGGTTTAATAATTCTTAATTTTATAATGCAGTTGACATTATATTAATTTTAATTTAGTTAATTTAATATTTGAAAAGAAAAAGAAACAAATGTCTTTTAGAGTTTTTATCGAAATTATAATTTTTCTTCTATTGGAAAACAACAGAATAACTTGAAATATTTACACTATATTCTTTATTCGTTGCTCCTAAAGCCTTTGTGTAAGATGACGGCCGGTAACTACTAGTGTGCGAATCAAATGTCTGATTCAAAGTCTGATTCTCCTCTTGTTGAAAACGTTTTCGTCGTTGATGTATAGCAGCGTACGATCTGTGAACATTTATAATATTAGTTTAATTCAAAATAAATTTGTGCTTTCTTATTACTCAAGAAAAAAATATCAAGAATGCTCACCCGACATTCTCCTGTCGCGTGTTTATCCGATTTTTATTACTGTCTAACACGTCCGTCGTTTGCTTTCGTGAATTGGAATTAACATGTTCCAAGTTGAGGGATTTTTCACGATTTTGCGATGTTATTTTGGGACGCTCGCGCGTTGGCAATAATACCGGAATTCTGGATTCTCCTCTGAGACCAGTGTTTTCCTGCAAGCATACATTTCACATACATTTAATATATATATATATAATATATA
>NW_012028217.1:45097-64692 GCF_000956235.1 Wasmannia auropunctata
TGTATATATATATGTATAATACATATATGTTAGATATTTTGAACCGGTCGTGGCGCAGCGAGTTGTGCGCCTGGTTTCTGTGCCGAAGACCCGAATTCTATATACAAGGAATTTTTCTGAAAACCATGTACAGGCATTACACAGCGTGCTGATTAACGGCTGTACATGGATTTTTAAAAAATTCATATATAGAATTTATTAGGCATCTAAGATCCAGCCGTGACCGTAAAAAGGCGCTCTCAAAGTTAGTTGTGTTATATATTATATATTTTTTGAAATTGTAATATTTCTCCACTCTCTGTCAAAGGGCGAACAACATTGAGGTATAATTATCATTCTCTGCAGAATTAAATAAAGTGTTTCTTGAAATTTCCTACTAATAAATGAATTAAAATTAATTCAATAATTAGAGGGGTTTTCATACAAAGATATACTCTTGGTGATTTGCAATTTGCCATTGCCTTCCGAAAGAGATAGCGATCAAATAAAAATCCGATATCTCTGGTCGCTCTCGAAGTTAGTTGTGTTATTCACTTAGGCAGTCTTATTCGATTATATAATATATAAATCAAATAATGAAATAAAGAATGAAATAATTCCAAACTTTAATTCCTTTAATCAATCAAATTAAATAACATACAATGGCTATGGGAGTTAGCGCGGTAAGTGGTGCACAATAAAATATTAAATTAAATGCAAGCAATTTTTGATAATTTAATTACACAGTAGCTTGATTGAATAAAATTACAAAAAACAGCTATGTAATTTTTTTTTATCATGCTACTATGTAATTATACTATTAAAAATTACTTGTATTTAATTTAATTTTTTATTGCGCACCACTTACCGCGCTAACTCCCATAGCCATTGTATTTTATTTAATTTGATCAAATAATGAAATAAATGCCTTTGAGAGCCGATGACGCAGTTCTTGTGATATAAATGTTCATTTATTATAAATTTCAATATACGTTTGACTCTTGGATTGGATCCTCATCAGTATCTTAACGACACGTACACGTATTTTAACAATTGTATTGTTCCGCTTCGAAAGCTGCATAACTTCAATATTCAATATTTGCTCTTTCATTCTTATTGATTAGAAAGCTGTGTTAATTTGATTTGGAAATGCTGAAAATGAAACCTTATACTGTGTATGTCAAGTAATATAAAAAGGATTAATAAGATTGAGATTAAAATGAGAAGTCAATATAGGGTTTCATTTTCAGCATTGACGTTTTCAAATTGACGCACTAACTTTCTGATCATTTCAAGAATGAAAAAGAGCGAATTGAATATTGAAGGTATATCTCGTTATTTCGTACTTGTTAAGATACGTGTACTGATGAGGACCAAGAGATCCAAGAGTCGAAACGTCTGAAATTTATATAATAAAGGAACATTTACGTCACCAGAACTGCGTCGGCTCTCAAAGGCCTTTATTTTATTGTTTGATTTATTATATTAGAGCCTAATATTCTCATATTATTATATAAATACAATATATAAATACATAGATATTTATAATAATTTTTTGTGGTATAATTTTACGTAAATTAAGCGACTAAAAATATATAATTTAATATCTTCTTGTCTTTAAAAGATTCTTACCTTTTCTTTAGCAGTTTCATTAACGTCTCTGCGATTTCGCGCTTTTTGCTCGAAATTGTCAGAAATCTCTCGATGATTCTTAGCATCCGTCCCGACAAAATCGTACTGATTCAACGGCGTGTAAAACGATCGCAGTTGCTCCTCGAATCTTAAATTGGCATTTGAAGACACCCCTGGAAAATTTGAATTATCCCTTCAAATCTCTCTGTTAAGCTTAACCAGATCCGGTCAGTTGGAATATAATCGGATGGGATTGCATTTACCTGCATTCGCGTTTCGTCCATTCAGTCCCTTTATCTCATTTTCATTGTTCTGCAACAGAAAAGGATACTCACTTAAATACGACAGTCGAGCCTGTGTAAATCGCGCGATACTCTAACCTGCGCCGTCCCTGACAAACACGTGGTCTCTAAGCGCGACATAATCGTCGAAATTTTATTTCGAGGTTCGTACGTAAAAAATAACAAAAAATGAGAAATTAGAATAACCTGAGAATATTTTGCGTCTCATGCCGCGATACGTCATCGAGCTTGATTAAAAAAACAAACGAACTCTACATGCGCCGCTGACATAAAAGTATTAAATTTTAAGAGGACCTTAGGCAGCGTTCCCTCTCCTACGTTACACCGCCAGCGATTTTATAAAACTCAACGGTCTTAAATATTCGTTGACGACTATTAACCAAGACGCAAATGCAAATTGCGAAAATATGATGTTATTGAATCACGCAGGGTGTTAGTGTGCCTTCCGTGTTTAAGGCCCCTTACTCATAATTCACACTTGAGGAATACTTACGAACGTTCCGTACGGTTGCGATATGCAAAATGAAGCTTGAGAGAAAAGATGTATTATTCCACCGCTACTTCCTACTTCGTTGTGTATTTGATATTTCGACATTTGCATTGCAAAGCCGATAATCTTGACGAGTAACAACAATGACATTGAAAAAATAACAGCGCGCCGTATTTAATGAGAAATCAATAATACTTCTCTCGTAAATTGATATTGCTAATGTCTCTGGGAATTATTTAACAACACGCCAATCTAGATACTCTTTACCGAATGTGGAACACGTGAAAATATACGGATTGTATACATAAAACCATCGCAAGATAAAATCCTGTTATAAAATAAAAAATTTGTTCTTATAATTACTAGAATTGATATTATTATTTTTCTTTATATTATTCATCAATCAGTCTTCTTTATATATAATATTTATCACATGTCGTACAAAAAGCGAAAGAAATAAAACGAAAAATATGCGATCCAAACTTACGATAATCTGCGACGGCAGTATCTTCTGCCAGGCCGTCGATTGTTCAGTCTTGGATTGCAGTCCGACACCCAACGCGACAAGATTGGGTCTGTCTATCCACAGGCTCTCGCGGTTATTCAGGAATTCGTTTCTAAAATGACACGATGTTTTGGATTATTTTTAGGCTTAGGATTATTTTAGGCAAATACATATATAAGTATCGAACAGTCGCGTACAATTCTCTCTAACATAAGTTCTAAATTCTAAGTTCTAGCAATTCTATAAGTAAATGTTTACCTAGATGCTCTTCCCTGTGCCGATCTGGACGTGGCGATAATCTGACCTCTGCTACGGCCGGTGCCAGGCGAGACTGAACCGCTTCCCGCCACGATCCAATCGACGTCGGGACCTATGAAAAATTGACGTTTCGTAAAAATTCAAGACACATTTTGAGTGAATATACATATATATATATATATATATATATATATATAATAAAGAATTATTAATTGCACGAAAAAAATCTCCAGCTACATGTGCGTTGTACTCGAAACGAAATGAACGTATGCCCGCGCACTTTTAGAGAAGGGGAGAAGGGGGATAATATGTGTAGTTAACAAGAATAGATTTTATGATACATATGCAGATAATCGTGTAATATCAAACTTCGCGTTTTACACCAAAATGTCACGCGATGTCGTGGTTGCTTTCAAACGTCTATTAAAAAAATCAAAGTACTGCGTGATTTCCTCTGCACAGCTATATGGAAGAAGATTTAACTTAAAATATTGATTGCGCTTCCAATCATCTTTTCATATTTTAAACTTGAAAATCTATTGCAATGGATAACGATATAGAGCGAAATTTCCACCGCAACACAACGCGACTCTCATACAATAAAGTCTGTTTGTCCAGAGTACCGCCGACGCGATATGAGATTTATATTTTATCGTGAGATTTTATCCGCGCGGGTGCACTACACTTTGCTCGCTTATTCCCGGTTGTTATTACCAGTAGTGATCTGAACAGTCGGTGAAATTTGCAAACCGTACACCACGAGACCATCGGCCGATACCAGAGGTAATGACTTCCTGGCCAGCCGTGCTCTGATCGCGGCCAGCATCGCCTCGGCGTCGGGGCTTCCGTCGCCCGCCCGTCTTCCCGCTTCGAGAACCTCCTGCGAACGAACGAGGCGTTATTTCGCTTTCAGAGAGCTTCAAGATTAATGCTCAAAATCAGAAGAAACTAGAAGTTTTACCTCGGGATCGTAGATCTGTCCCAAAACAGCCAGGGCGTCGAGCGCGGCCTGGCGTACTCTGCGTCGTCGATCCGCGACCATCGTCGCCACTCGGCTGGCCACGGTTTCCAGCTTGAACTCGGTGCTGGGGAACGTCACCAGCGAGAAGATCAGCAGCTGCAACGCGTTCTCTCTCGTCTGCGTGAGAAGAAGCGCGCGAGTTTAACGTCCGTTTTGATGATTTGTATGATGATTTTACGATAAAAAATGATCTTCATGACGAGTGAATTAGTGTGCTTCAAATTACCTTGGCGTTTCTGGCGCTCAGACAATGAGGCTGCATCAATTGTTCCAACAGCAGGCTGGGCTTGAGCCGTAGCATCGCGATCCGTGTGAGCTGCGCCGCGGCTGAACCACCCTGCCTGGCCAGACCCCAGGCCAGCTGCGGCAATTTCTTCCGCAGCGCGTCCTCCGAGACACCGGCGACCACCACCTGAAATATGAAGTAACTTCTAAAAACACACGTGTGAAAGAGCTTAGAGTTCTAGAAAAGTTGAGCAACATATAACCGCGTCGTGAACCTTTGGTATTATGAAAAAGTTACAGAATGTTATTTTCCTTCCGTCTCCGCTAAAAGTGTCTTCTATACGCAACTTTCGCGCGTAATGGGATGTACGTACATAGATGTCCTTGCTGCTCGCGCTTAAAACTTGTAACTCGAGTTTGAAGTGCTTCTATAAGAGTCGAGAATGAGGATGATATCGATAATGCTCGCTGGGAATCTCGCGGTATACCAAAACTTTTGAAACTTAAGTGAATTTTAAAAAGCTCGAATATTAATTTCAAGAATCGAGAGAAATGCCGAAGCTTCTCCAACAATTTAGACTCTGTAAGAAACTTTTTCAAACATTTCGAGAATTAGGAGATGTCAATGTTTGAGACCAGGATGACGGATATCATCCCGCTGTATCGCGCGGGATATACATTACGTAATAACAAGGCTCGCGCGACGTTATCCGCCAGCGCGTCTGCCGCCCGGCCGATGAATTAGCCGAGATCTCGGTGCATTTAGGGTGCGATCACGAGGAGTTTACGAGCTCACCTTCGCCACCGCTAAGCCGGCGGCGGCCACGCGGCAGCTCCTTTCGCCGCCGAGCGCCGCATGCAAGAGCGATCCTAATCGCGACTCTATCGCGATCAGCGCCGAGGACGTCCGCAGAGCCGACGCGACTCTCTCCAGGCCTCTGACACGCGCTCGCCAGTCGTCCTGGAAAGGATAATGACAAGATAGATAGACGAAAGGATGATTGAGATCCCTGCGACGCATACGTCATAATCATCCCTCCCTCGTGACATTTTATCAGTTACACTTTGATCGACGCTATCAGGTAGCTAATCGCAAGAGAAAAAATTCTGTCATTTTATTTTAATTGCGTGATAAGAGAAAAATTTTTATTTAACACACAGGAGTGTTATTTAAATCTTTATTAGAAAGTTTCATGCGCGCCTAAATATAATGTTGCTTAAATAATTTATAAACGTAAGATCCTCGTTGAAGGTGAAAAGTCGTTAGCTTGCTTACCGAAATGTCCGAGGAGATGAAAGTATTTATTTTATCGTAAGGCAGATCGATTTCGCCGATTGTTTCATTCTTCTGTCCGTGCAATCGTCTCGCGTGCACATGCAAATCTTCTCAACAATTACACGTGATAAGAGTAAGCCGCATTTATCCGGCTGTTCTCGGGATTAACTGGTCAAATACTTGAGTATCTAATCGCTAAAGCGCCACTTTAAATCGCGTACGTGAGTCATTTTTATTTACGTAGGTATAACATCGATCTTCATGAGTCTTGCTTGAATCCGCGATTTTCTTCCACCTCGTCCCCTTAATGAGAGTAAATCAAAGTAAAAGAATCGCGGCCAGGCTCGATTACGAGCAGGTGAGCGGTGTCGCAAGAAATTCACGGAGTCGACTTTATATTGATCGTCGCAGCGGAACTGAACGCAATGCATCCGCATTCTCACTCGTGTGCACTTCTATAGAGCTCTATAACCGCGGAATCGATACGGAACCTCGCATTAATATTTTTTTTACATATCCCTCACGATCGTTACATGCAATTACCTCTCCGATTTTTTTTTCTTTTTTAACATTCCCGTCCGTTCTCGTGCATTTTTCTTCGAAGAGACGTTTTCGAAGAGTCGACGGGACCGGGACGGACGGCGAACGAACGCGACGAGTCTTAAGCGATGCGTACATATATCTACCGATATATCTGCCTACTTGCGCCACGATGAATCAGAGGAATAGTTTGAAAATTGCACTTACGGGCTACGTCGGTGCAACGCGACGGGTACAATTGCCGAGGATTTGCATATACACGCGGGAATGACGCCTTCCTGGACCTGGACGACGCGGCACGCAACACGTGCCTAATTATTTTCTTGCGGCTTACCGCGCGCGTTTCCCCTTCCCCCCTCCCTCTCTTGTACTTACGCCCGTCCGCGGCATAACGATCCGCAGATCTCTCATCGTTTTTCACCCGCGGAATATTCATACGGGCGCCGATATCAGCCGCCTGGGCTCATAAGAGTCGTATCGCCGCGGCATGGCACAAGAGTACGTTTGCGCGCGTAAACTCGACTTTATGTCGTAAAAAAAAGAAGAACAGAAACGACGTTATTTATCTTTTCATGAATCAATCAGAAAAGGAAAGTCAAGTCCTCAAGAAGAATATTCGCATCTCTCGTAAATAGTAGGTGTTAAAGTGGATGCGGACAAGCGCGAACAAACACGGACAAGCAACTCTGTTTAATGAATTGCGAGTACTCAACCGCGACGCCGTTCCCGTTTGAAACAAGATGTTTGTGTTTGTTCGCATTTGTCTGCTTGCAAAAATCATTAAGTACCTATATTTTCGTTTGAAAAAATTCTGTTGTCTATAATAATTTAATTTCAAATAACATATAATAATTTAATTATAAGTTATATAACTATAGTAATAATTAAATTATAATAATTTAATTGAAAATTTAATTTTCTAAATATTTAATTTGCAATTAAATTATTATAATTAAATTATTATAATTTAATTGCAAATTTATAATTTTCTAAATATTTAAATAAAAGCTTTCTCAAATTTTTGCCGAGAATCGACTCTATATGTTGAACATTGGACTTTTAAAGCAGCTAGTTCAGGTGAGATAGAACCCGCAGGTGACATCGCGGATCAATTATGCAGCGTAATACGATGTTACGAAAAGTCGAAGCCGGCTAGGATAGATATATATATATATGTACTACACGCGCCTATATATATATGTATATATATTTCCTCTTCCTGGGATTGCGGCGAACGACGTCCCACGGAAATCGATCGGGTGGGCATCGGTATTTATTTTCATAGGCCTCTCGCAGACACGCGTCGACGAGGTCGCACGTGCATTCATAAAAAGGTCTAGTGCAGCGACCTTGAAGTTACTTGCTGAATGAACATACGGCGCACTTGCGACCGCGATGATGGAACTTTAATCGTATACATGCATTAGCACCGCGAGTACAATGTCTGCTTACTAGATTTAGCAGAACATCGATCTTGTATTATTATAATTGATCTATATCAGGCTTTTTTTGGGATCGACTTTTTCGCGACGATAAGTCTTATCGCTGATCAATTATTAATAGTACCGGGGATTCGTCGTTCTGTATTGACTTGAAGGTCTTTATTGACGCGATGCACCGTTCAAACAGCTGAGCTAACGGAATTAGTATGCTAGAGCGAACTGGGATTCTTCGGCCGTGAACGTTCCCCACTCGAGCTTCAGGAGTGGACTTATTCATCGAACCGGTTTATCCATTATTCCTATATCTCCTTAAAATTGATTAAAATTGAATAAAATAATATGAAGGCTTCGCGGAGAAGAGATTAAAACATGTGCACAACTTTGGCACCGATCGCGTTTTTAACATCTGCGATCAATGTTAGATATTACGAGACATTTGAAGAAATGATACACGAATCTATTGTTTCGTTGTGTGCAGCAAGTAGATCCAATGTGGGCCGGCGGAATTATTCGAGTCACAAGAAAGTCACGCGCATTTATAACAGTACTTTATTACAAACGTCTGGTACCAAACGGACTGCTGGGGGCTGGCAGTACTTTAGATCCATCACTGTCGGGAAACGGTGCACGAAACCGGTCAGTCGGCGCCGCGGCAGAAGGCGGAGAGAATGCTCGTTCCGTGGGTTTTAGAAAATTCTTTGACAAGTCACAAAAGCGGAGGATACGTTCAGGCGATACACTCGCGAGGCTGCGAACGCAAGAACCACCGTGCCGACGAGATCATGTCGCGGCAACGGAAGCGCGCGCTCTTCCGGATACTTCAAATCGCCGGCTGTCTCGCAGTCGTCTCACTGACGCTGAAGCTGTCCTTCGCTGTTATCGGCGACGAGAGCAGACCTCTGCCCGCCGACGACGATCTGAGGAAGCTGATGGTGAGTCAACCACTTCGCGAGTCCGCCCACCGAGAGATCTCGAATCTCAAGGAGATCGAGTGTAATTTCTGAAATCTCGTTTATCTCAGTTCGAGGCTGAAGCGGACAACACGCGGCGATCGTTGAACGTCGAAAGAGTGTGCAAAAAGTATAACTTGGGATTTTATCGGAAGCTCGCCGACGACTCGCCGTTCAAGCATCCACCCGCGCCGCAGTATGCCGTCTTCTACATGGACAGGTTTGTAAAAAGAAATCAGAAACGAAAAAGAAATAAATACTTCGACTGTTAACGATCGATAAGGAATCAAGATATCCATAAGATGACAATTCCTGCGCAGAGTACACAACATATCGTACTGTCCGGTGTACAAAGCCGGGACCACGACCTGGCTGTACAATCTTTGCCTGTTGATGAACGTGCCCGAGGAGACGCTGAACAGCGGCAAGGAGCAGCTGTCGACCATCGCCCGGAGGGCGATACCGGAACTCGAGTATCCCGAGGCCGATCGCGTGCTGAACGCCAGCAGGAGGCTGCTGGTCGTGCGGCATCCGTTCGAGAGGCTGCTGAGCGCCTATCGCGACAAACTGGAGAACTCCGTCGCCGGGCGGGAACACGGGACGCTTCATTTCTATCGTAAATACGGGGCCAAGATCGTGCGAAAGTATCGCAGTAAGTCGCGGGAAGAGAATTAGCTAATAGAAAGGCCGACGGAAAATCCCTTTCCTCACTCCGCGCGATAACCGCGTTATCGCGAGAACGAGATTTATCCTCGCGCGTTTAAGTTTTAACTCCGTCGCCAGGCGGGAACACGAGACGCTTCATTTCTATCGTAAATACGGGGCCAAGATCGTGCGGAAGTATCGCAGTAAGTCGCGGGAAGAGATTAGCTAATAAAAAGGCCGACGGAAAATCCCTTTCCTCACTCCGCGCGATAACCACGTTATCGCGAGAATGAGATTTATCTTCGCGCATTTAAGTTTTAAATCTTGCAAACGTGTCGAGTATATTTCAATTTTATGAGAAAAGAGAAAGAGAGAACGGCAACGGATTCGATGAACTTTCAGGGGAAAATTTCACGGAGCCACGGCCGGATCAGGTGATCCGACGCGAGGGGGTACCGCCGCCGACCGGGAAGGAACCGACCTTCCGGGAGTTCGTCGATTACATGATCGAGACTGACCTAGGAAGTTACGGCGACGATCACTGGATGCCGTATTATCTCTTTTGCACGCCGTGCCTCGTCAAGTACGACATCATCGCGAAGGTATTGAAGACTGCTATCCGAAACCGCTAATTGTCGTCTCTCTCTAACGTTTCGCGTTAAATATCTCGGAAATGTTAGATCTCTAAAATTTCTAACGGGATCATTTTCATATCGGCGATCATTTTAGAGGGACGTAATAATAATTTTGCAGGTGGAATCGCTGTGGCGAGATCAGGTGTACGCGATCAATAAGTTAGGATTGCAGGACAGGATCAAGCCCAGGTGGAGGCACAGTAATAGTTACGCTAACGCCTCCAGGATATATTTCAGCCAGTTGAACGGGGCGATGGTGCGGAGATTGTACGAGAAGCTGAGGCTGGACTTTGAGCTGTTCGATTACTCGCCCGACGTTTACTACGAATACGCTACGTCTGTCGATTAATTAAAGCCGATCGAGCATAACGAGCTCTGCGTGACGGCAGTCTGGCGCAATTTTGTAATAATATAATTATTAATCGTGTCTCGAGCACTGTAAATCGATGGCCCACACAGAGCAGGCATCTCGTTCGTGAGATTTTTAAGGGGAAAAAAAATGGAAAGGAGAAAGATACGTTAAGCTCGTATACGTGCACACGTAATCCTGATAATTGATGGAGCTTAAATCACGTTACGTCACGCGACGAACTTTTGTCGACGACGAAAATCGATCGACCTACTTCTCACCATACCTAATGTATCGGACCGGCGGTTCGTCCTAAAGTCAAGGGTCCTCGAGTGGACACGTTAATCGTCAGGCATCAGCGACAAGCCGAAGCAGGGCATTACCCTGCTGACACGCGCCTGAAACGGTGCTGTGTGAATCTCACGCGAATTTCCACGTCCAACGTGAATTTCTTCGAACGGTAACGTCACGATTTTTCCCAACTGTGATATATTGAAGTCTATGAAACTACTCTAGCTGAATTAGCTGGATATCATAGTTCATAGCGTCAAAGGTTAATCTCTTTGCTATTCGAATCAATTTATACTATATAGTTCGACATTAAATATCTATATCATCTTTAATTAGCTTAATTTAGCGTTATGCGTTTTTGGGGGAATTTTAAGAATAATACGAAAAATATAATCTACAGCTTATAATTAATAAGTTTCGAGGATCGTATGCGCAAAATATTGCATTTATCGAGGGATACATTTACGCTAAATATTTTACAAAAATAAATAAATAAAATTATAGTACGTTTTATATAATAAATTTGAACACGCATGAAATATTGAGTGCATTTATTAACCGTGGAAATATCCGACCTCTCACCTTGTTGTGCAGGTCGTCCAATACCTCCTGGCCGACCAACCCCAATTCCTCCCAGCTGGGTTCCTGCGGTTTACCCTCGCCCTCGCTGCTGCTACAAGTGACACTTTCGTTCCCCTCCGACGCGTTACCCTCCTTTCTGTCATGCTGACTGCGCCGCTCTTTCCATCCCTCGTCCTCGTCCCTAACAAAGTCCTTGCCGTCGCCGTATTTCACGACGGTCACCGCACGATCGTCCGTAGTCATGCCGAAGGTACGCACGTCCCGCTCGTCGTCGTAATCGTCGTCCTCGTCGATGAAGTCAGCGTCGATCAGACGATTTATTCGCTCATCGTTGTTCACCGGCGACCCGAAGGGGAAACTGTTGGACCTGCGAGAGAGGCTGTTCGCCGATAGCTTCTGCTCGTTCAAACTTCCCCTTTCCAACTCGTCGTCTTTGTTCTCTCGGGGTAGCTTCTTCTTTTCTGGACTCGATTTTGTCGTTGTGTAATTCCTCTCTTGCCTCGAAGAGCCTCCAGAAACATCGCTTTTATTCGAGTCAATCGCGTTCGCGTGGTCATCTCTTTCAAGGATCATCGCTTGCTCCCCTTTCGAGGCTTCTATCGGTGCAACCTGAGCTGACACAGACGGATCGTTTTCGTTGTTACTCTTTGCCAATTTGTTTTCACTATTCGCTGGCGGCGCAGCAGCCTGAACTAACATGACTTCTTCTTTCTCCGATACTTCGTTAACTTCTTGCGAGCTACTGATTACGCGAGGAGTTTCGTTTTCTGCAATCGCTTCGCCGCTCTTTCTAACTTTCTTCGCTTCTTTCTTGGCTTCCTCCGTCACCGGATTGATCACGATAAGAGGGCCACCCGGCCTCGTCAGGATGCTCTTCTTGGGACTCAGCTGCGCGTTGTGCGTGTACTCTCTCTTGGGGCTGCTGGACGCCGACCTGGAAGCTCTCTTCGACCCTCGCTTCTCCGCGTGAGGGCTGCTGGGTTGCGACAACGGCCGTCTCCTCGTTTCCGGCATCTTGGTGGCTGGCGACACCGGAAGTGGGATCCTCGTCTTGGGCGTTATCTCGATCGACTCCGTCTCGTCGCTGTCGGGGGTCCTCAACTTGACGATCTCGCCGCCAAAGTGGACGCGTCGGGGCGTCTTGCGTTGCTCCGCGGACGACGATCTCTCAACGACGCCGTTGTTCACGTTGTTAGTGCCGGTTACGTCGCTGTCGTCGTCCTTTTCCTCCAGGATTGTCATCGTAATGGCCGTCTCCTCGTTGAACTTGATCTCGGTCTCCAGAACGACTCTCGCCGGCGGTATCGCGCCTCCGGCGTTCGGCATCTCGTCCTCCTCCTCGGCGATGCCGGAGGTGTCGCTGTCGCTGTCCCAGGATTTGTCGATGGCGCGCTCCTTCATAATGTCCTGCGTGCGGTTCTTGTCTTGCCTCTTCCTGCTCGGCTTGATGTTGTAAATTTTGGAAAGGACATCGATGTTCTTCTTAAACTTGTCGTCGTAATCCGCCAGATAGCTCTCGAATTCTTCCTCGCCGACTGCGTCTCGGATCTTCATGAGGGACTTCAGAACGGCCTCTTGGTGTGGTACCTGGACCAACCGCGAGGCGAAGGCGATCGTGGCATCCTTCAGGATCTGCATTGTCGGGGGAGGACTATTCGAGGATGGAAATAGCAGTAGAGGTGCGCTCAGGATCACGCCCGTCGTTACGTTTGTTTGAAACGGATTGTGAGCATCCGGGCGATTCAGGCCGTCGTGAAGGATCTGGAAAATGAAAGCATTTTTTAATAGCGCATCATTATCTTTATAAAAATTAAAATCAGGGAAAATTTTAGAAATTCACATAGCATTTTAATTTAGAAGCATTAGAAATTTATATAAAAAAAAATCATTGTATTATAATATTACGAAAAAATGTCCTGGTAAATTTCTCGTTAATTGAAGAAATTAAATTTTTAAGAAACAAATAGATCAAGATTATAAATATAGATTTAATGAGAAATTACAAATCGAAGAAAATTTAAAAAATGTGTTACGGACGCTTACGTTTTTGACCATGTTCTCCCTGTTCGGGCTGTGAACCAGATAGACCCGCAATGTGTCCAGAGCACCCTTACGAACCGCCGGCGCTGGGTGCCCCAAATTATTGATCAGCTCCGGCACCACCGGTTGCATGACCTTGTCAACGACATCGGTGTTCAGCGTCGGCAGAACGTCCATCAGCACCCGCAGGGCGTGTTGGCGCACCTCCCATTCCGGATCCCGCAGTCTCTCGGAGATCTCGACGAAGGTGGCCTGCGTGTCGACCTCGGACGGGAATCTACGCGTACGCACCTGGCCGGAGACGATCAGCTTATTAGATTAAATTCATTTGCATGCAAAAAAGTAAAACTAATGAAAGATAACTAAGATAAGACATCGAACTGCACGGCAAGTGATACAGAAGACTCTTTATCCCGAACGTGCGGCGTACCACGTGCTCCCAAAGTGGTGTCAGCTGTATCGTCTGTCCGGACGGCGGAGCGGACGTCATCCTACGTCGCGGCTGGTGACGATGACGGCCACCTCGCCGTGCGGACGAACCGTTGCCCTCCGATAAGGACGGCGGCGGCCGAGCGACGGGAAGCGGCGCGGGGTCTTCCTGGGGCTGCGGCGGCCCCGCATCTGTCGAGCCTGTCATAGATGACGACAAGCAGCCGGACATATCCCCCTACGTCTCGTCCCTCGGGAACCACCGATTGTCCGTCATCATCCCCCGCGAATCCGGCTCCTCACCGTTCATCGGTGCACCCAGTGGCATGTACGTACGTATGCGCGATCGCTGTACGCTATAAAGTAAAATTGCATAAAATCGCACGAAATTGATATTACCCTCCTCGCCTTTACCTTTGAACTTTAAGATTAATATTCGCGCCCCTCCTAACGTATAGGTATTCTTCCTACACATAAATTTACGTGTCGCGGAAAAAAAAACGTCCCTGGAAACGTTCAGCAGGCTCTTCTTAAAATTGTCGGGAGAGGAAAAAGCAAAATTCGATAGGAGTGTGATAATGATGGCTGCGAAAATAATAGTGATATAAAGGAAAAGATAGATCGATCCTTATTACAGAGTTAACCAACTTAACTAGAATTGTAAAGACCGGATATGCTGACATAAAGATATGCCAATTTAACGATCGACACGTAATGCCGAGGTTCCCATGGCTTAAAAATTGCAGGGCGAAACCGGTGCAGTCCCAGTCGCGGAGTCGCCGGAACTTTTCGCTAGTGAATTCAAAAGGCCAAATGTAAAATCTGTTATTCCACTGAAGCGCGAATTGAATTTAACGTACTAGGGCCTCCTTCTCCGTCCGTGTTTGCAAGTATATTGGATTACGACGTCCGAGAGAAGCCGCACCGGGTGGAGGAACGTGCATGCAACTCGCATCTAATTGTGCTTTAATATTATATTCGATATTACTCGTGAATGAAAGAACAGACTCGAGTCCTTCTAAACGTCCGTCAAGTCATTCCTCCGCACAATTCCTCATCGCCCTTCTTACGACTTCCTCCCGGAATCGACGGTGAATGACTGACGTTTGTTTTGCTTCCGGGGTGTATATGACGCGCGATTGACGTTGCAAAGACAGCTGTCGCTGTCAAAGAGGCAACGCGAGCCTGTCCCGTACATGCGATGCGATTCAGCGATATCACTTCCGAGAGTGCATATCATTCGCGAACGCGGTTGCCTCGTAAATAAGGAAAACCGGTCAAAACATAAAAGTCGAGTCGCGCGCGACGTGTCTTCCGCTTTGCCTCTCATATTTATACCTCTCCCGTGAATGTGCAACATATACACCCCGAATACGCGCATTTCACACGGGAGTAAAGCGTTCCCATCTGATCCACATCGCCTCCGCAAGCGTCGAGAGATGATGGCAGTGTTCGAACGGTAATTAACGTTGAAATACTGCATCGACATCACGTGGGCATGCAGACCGGTATTTTTAAGAAAAGCGGTAAAAGCCTCGCGAGAGTGGGAAGTCGCCAAGTTTTATCATTAAATCTCTCACGACATGAACCCCCGTGTTAAAAAGTAGCACACACGAAACGCGATTGCATAATATGGGGAGAAACGTGCGTAGGCCTTATATATTTCCTTGAGGCATGCATGATAATAATTAAAATACCCGTGCTTTTAAAAGCTTTAACAGCGGACACTCGAAGATAACGAAGCTTAACGTTAATCGTAAGACAGTTTATGATTAATATAGCTTGCCGTTTGATAAATTAGATCATAAAAGGGAATTTACAAGCAGAACTTCATTCTACGAAATTACAAAATTTTTTAATCTTAAGCTTGTGATCTTCAAAGATTTGTAACCTGATCACACTTTATTTCCATTCTAGAAATATAAGCTTCTTTAGTATTTTTTACAATTATTTTAATTACGGAATTAAAATAAAAAATTACAGAGAGAACTTTGGAGACGCCCCTTGATTTTTCGAACATTTATAATCTCGTAGAAATAAATTTTTTCACATTTATCTCTCCGCGAGAGACAATGTTCAGAAAATATTCATACAAGAATGGAATATCTCATAAATCAATTATTGGCACAATAACTTTAAATAGAATTAAATATTCCTTTATTTTATATTAAATAAAGTTAAATATTCCATATAATCTTTAATGTAATAAGAAAAAGAAAGAAAAGAAAGCAGATGTATAAAAATGAATTTACGTAGCTTATGAATTTACGTGTAATTTACGTGAAGCGCGCGTCTGTAATGCTAATGGATTATAAAAAAGATGTATGTGTATTTTTCAAATATCTAAATACTTTTAGTTTAAAAAACATTCGAAATATCTAAACACATTTTTTCAAAAAAACTTCCTTGAATTTTTAGGACACTTAACCATGTTTTTCAATCAGAAGTATCGCAATTACAAAAATATAACTTTTTGTGTTATTTGTAATTCTAAAGCTTTTTGTGTAATTTGTATTTCTAAAGCTTTTTATGAAAAATTATAAGAGACCGAATGACACCTCAAAAATTATAAAAATTTTTAAATACGTGTGTTAATTGTTTGCAACAGAGGGTGCAACTATAAAGAGTAATCAGCGCGTTAAAAAAATATATACATTTAAAATCCCACTGATAAAATAATGGGAGGAAAATGATCGTAGTTGCCTGGAATTGCAATTGCGACACTCGTCGGTGCACTTTGGCGAGTTGTTATAAATAAATTGACGATGGAGCTTACTTTATGTGACGAGCGGCGGTGGAACGCGCGGTTACGACGGCGAGACGCACTCGACCGCGGCCGGCATGTGACTATCCGCCACCGCGTTCACCACCGGGGAAGGAACTGCTTCGCAGTTAATATCGACCACCCCCGTCCGTCTCTCTCCCCACTTTGGCGAGAATCGTCTTATATTTTACAACGGCTCCGTTATAGCGTTGCGAATACCTTGACAGAGGTAAGCCTCGGGAGAAATAAATCATCGTCAAAGTATCCTCGCGCGAAGAAGATATGAGACGAGTCGTGAATAATAGTTTTTTTTTTTCACGCTCCCCAGAGCGTGAATTGTCTTTCACTCCGTATAGTGCATGGAATAATATTTTAACGATGTGTTAATCAATGGGAAAATAGATAAAGACGCGGTACCAGATTTGCAATAATATTTCGTTAATAAGACATTCGACGTTATTTTGAAAATTATAGGTACGTTTTGAAATTGATATATTCGTTGCACGTTGCAACGCGGATCTCTTCGTCCGTTAAGTACATCCCCCGTACACGTGTGTTTAGCTGCCGAAGCTTTGACGGGCTACACATCCGTTTGTCCAATATTTACAATGCGTCAGTCTTGCTTTCCCGACTCTGATTAATCGCTTCATTATTCAATCTAAGTCAAGCTTCTCCGCTTTCCAAATCGGGAACGTCTTTCCCGATAATAAGTCTCCTCCCATCGATCCAGAATGTTATCCTGTAGCACATTTGTTGTAACGTACGATTAACGGAAAAAGAAACATTCATCTCAGTTGACTGCGGAAAGTATGAAGGATCCGTACGTGTGTTTGTGCAGTGATAGAAGCTAACGAATGTATGCCAATGAATGCGAGGCGGCACGCGATATTCATGAAACTGAACACGGACAATTTCAGAATTCCATCACGGGGGAGGGAATTTTCAGCGACTTACAGCGCTTCCGAGCGCGATTAGGGGAGAGATTTCGAAATAAACGAATAAATTTCAGCGACGAATGCAGAGACGGTTGATCGATTTCGCTCTGTAATGCCCCGATTCGTATCGTGAGCCTTATCGAGCTCGTTTGCTATTAGCGGTACACCCGCATACAGCACTGCGATTCAATCTGCCAATTGTACCGTTTTCTTGGAACGAGAAGCACGTCTTACGTGATGACAAAACGCATACCCCGCTTACGATCGATTCGATGCTGAGATTCTTAATCACGTCGCATTACTAAAATTTCTAACTTTTTAAAATCAGATAATTATATATAGCTATTTAGATACAATTATAAATCTATTATTAGTACCAGCTGAAAGATAAAATAGAATATCGGAAATTTAGATTTGCAGGAAAAAAAATATATTCAAAATACAAGGAATGTAATTCTTTTACTTAGCTTTCCTTTAAAACATCGCGCAAACGCATGAAAATGTATGCCTAATTGTAAGGGAAATTATTTACATCTCTCTTCTTTCATTCGGAAAATACAATTATATAATACAATATATAATAAAACATTTCAAAGATGGATTATCTTCACGCGGTGGGAAGCTTGGTCAGCGTGTCTGCGTATTGAAACTCCGCACTGTTCTCGTAGTCGCACATGTCCAAGGCGATGACGCAGCTCTCACGGACAACCCTTTTGCTATCGTCGAGGTATCTGTTCAGTATCTCGTAGCACTCAGGAGTGGCGATGGAGCCTAATGCCTCCGCGCACTCGTGCCTGACCATCTCATTCTCCTGCGTGTCTTCCAACGACGCCTGCAGTCCCGGCACGGACGCCTCGTTCTGAAGTTGTCCCAGTACGAACGCTACCTCGTGCCTGAACAGGGCGCTACCGGCCTTCAAACCTTTGCGCAAAGCAAGAGCACTCGGTTAGCTAATACTCGATAGTAATATTTTTAGACCAGATTATCAAATATATTAAAGTGGAGGTCTATGAGGGAGATATTTCCTTTAAATTATTTAGATTATTATTATAATTAGATTATAATTACCTTCGGCAAGGGCGAGAATGCTCTCTGTGGTGCCCAGGTTTCTCAGCGAGAACATCGCCCTGTACCTGTCGAACAGCGACTTGCCCTCGTCCAGCAGAGTATCCCTCAGGACACTCACGTCTGTCACTTCCATCGGTGGCGCGGGATCAACGGTCGAGTACAGATTCTTTTGCAGGTCCTGCTTTGCGTCGCCGTTGGACTCTAACCATCTCAAGCGGCTCAGGGCCAGCTCGCACGTCTCCGCCACTTCGGGTGTAAGATCCTTGCGATACTTTTCCAACAACGGAATTACACTTGACTCACCGATAGCACCCAGTGCTTCTCCTGACCAAAAAAAAAAACAAAACGGATTCTTTATTCCTTTCGTTTCTCTTTGCGCAGATCGTCCAAAAGTCGGACGAGAGATTTGTACATGGCAAACACATACCAGCCTCGTGACGTACCATCGGCTCCTGTGACAGGTCCTCCAGGACATCCGTTAAGATACTAATTGCCGCGGGATCCCGCATCTGACCCAGGCAGTACGCGAGCTCGTGCTTCAACAACGCCGACGGATCCTTGAAGCACGCGTGAATCTGTTCTATCGCCGTTGCCCCGCCGATGTTCTTCAGGGTGAACAGAGCGCGGAATCTCTCCTTCAGTGGCCTGGCGGAGTCATTTAGGACTCCGCCTATAGTTACAATATCCCTTTCACTTATTTGAACCATTTTTAGGTGTATATTAAATGTCAAATATTATGACATTAAATTTAAGCTAGAAACAAAATCTCCCGAATATCTTGGACCTGCAAAAATATATAAGAATACTATAAATTTGTAATTGTGAAAATAAAATCAAGAATTTTTAACATGTAATCATTCGAAAAAAAATTAAATAAAAATATACACAATTAAAAAATTTATAACCAGATTGTTGTCAGACTTACCAATTTAGTTAATTTTTAATCGGATATTTATCAGTTTGAGATGAATGAATGTGACCAAAGTATTATAATTAAATTAATAATTACATTCATCTTGATGCAAGGCGGCAACTTTTTAGGTTAGCAAACCATGCTGTCAAATCTGGAACCATGGCATATAAAAACAATAGATACACTCGCTACTCCATAGCCATACATGTCTATATCTTAAGCCGGTTCTACATTAGTTGCAAGCTGATCGCAAGCTTGTTGCAACAGCCAATCTGATGCTTGCATTTTGAAATCAATGCTTCGGATTGGCTGTCGCAACAAGCT
>NW_012028217.1:64712-67396 GCF_000956235.1 Wasmannia auropunctata
TCATTTTTAATATTTTCTAGTACTTTTGCGATACTGCCATAAGCCGGTCGCGCTTCTCTGATAATCTAGGACTCTAGTCAAGCCATACGATATCCAATTTTGATTGGTCTTCAAGATTGGATCTATTCCCGCTCATATTTGAATTACACTAATCTTACCATTAACATTCCAATCTCATTTACTTATCAGACAATAATAAAAACGCCAACGTCAATGTGTAGATATTTATTTTATAAAAATCGTACTCAATAAATGTATTATTATATAGAAATCATAATACAAAGACATAAAATGATAAATATTCTTGAAAGTAACGTAATGTAATTATATGTTTTAATTTTTCCGTGATACATTCGGTTTTTTTTTACTTACATGAAAAAATAATTAAATTTCACCGAATAATAGAAACGAACAGAACAAATTTCGAGAAACAAAAGAAACATAAATTGTATTTAATTCGCAAACTTACTAGCTTTAAACATAAACATCTCTAAAACATCTTTAATGCGAAACGTGTGAAATTTAATTGGAATCCAATCTCTCAATGCGCCAGCTTAGAGAGTTTGTCTGTTAGATGTGCCACATAAGTCTTATACAACGGCGCGTTAAAGTCATCACCGCCTCCAAGTCTAGACAATGATTTCGCGGACTCTTAATGGCCGCCTGCAGTGTACCATCTGCGCAATCTGAAATTTACATTGTGATACATCAGCTAAATAAATGTTATGTAACTACAATTTTATGTAATTATGTCGTATATCTAAATTTGTAGAATTTGATAAGAAAATATATAATTAAAAAATTAGCATTAAAAATGCAGAGCGAATACAAAATGAGGTACATTTCTCTCTATTTAGACTAAATTGTAATTATAATTCAGAAATTAGAGTATTGTCTCAATTAAGAATCAGCTTGAACATACCTGTGTGCTTCAGGAAGATCAGGATTTTTAAGTAAAGAGGAACTTATAAGGGACAAGTTTCTCCGCCCATTGAATTCGCTCATGTACGCTCCCTTAATAGCTAAGATTATTGGAGCCTCAGTATTAGAGTCATCGAAGTCCTCGGCTTGCTCTTGCCACAGCGTAACGCATACCTAACAGAAAATTCATTTATTCATTCGTCAGAGCAAAACGGTAAAATCTGGTGTGTCAAATCTACTTACCATCGTTCCGCTGTCATCGACGATATTAACGTCCCTCTTCACGACCTTTATGCCGGTAGTGTGTTGTATGTGTTGTACATCGCTGACAGTTTTAACGACACCCAAGACATCTATTACGATCCATAATTTTCGTATTAGTTGAATTATATAAGAATCTTATTTTTATCTTATTTCATATAAAATTTGCTATTTATTACCATATATAGTGAAACTTGTTTATCAACAAGCATTACCAATAGATACTTAGATAATTTTAGAGACAAGATTAAAACAGATAACAAAACGTAATATAAATGTCAACAGTTGATACAAATTTTGTCGCAAGAGTATTATCAATGACATATATAATCTATTGAAAAAATCTATTGAGTGACGAAATTGTTATGTTTTAAATTTTATCGAATTGCTATAAGGATTACCTATTAGACTATTCTCGTTGTTCTCCAGTTCACTTATGGGACAGAAGTTAAACTGCAGCGTCGGAATGTCATCGTTGTACTCGTGACAAGGCACGATCTCTGTATCAGGGGTTATCGTCATCTCGTAATCGTTCTTCAATGGATTAAACAGTTTGTTCGCCGCCTTCAGCGAGAACTGCGAGATGTAGTACACATTTCCAAACTGCACAAACGAAATGCTCGACAGTTTAATCCTTCGTAGAGAAAAGATTCGTATGCTGATTTTAGCCGACACGTACCTGTATCATGTCGTAGAATTTGTCGCATTGATCTTTAAATGCGGTACAGCGAATTTCGCCACTGTCGTCAATCAGGTCCATGTAGAAGAGCGTGCCTGCGCTATAGGAATTGCTCCACATGTTGATCAGAGACTTGTTGATTACGCGAACCTTGATTGCCCACCTAAACGAATATTATCATTGTCCTTTTTTTTTCAAAACACACATATCTAGAAATATCTTATACATATAGAATCAAACTATCACCTGTTCTGGTATAGATTTAATGCCGCAATTGGTATAACGAATCTATTAGCGGTATTATAATCTGAAATTGAAGTAGCCATTTTTGAACAATCTGTGAGATGGGAAGGGAAAGTTTGAACTAGGGTACTATATTATATGGGAATACGCATCGCCATTTTGGCTCCTGGTAACTGCACTTTTCAGCTTCTGGTAACTGCACTTTTCAACCGCACTTTTCAAAACCATTCTGCACTAAGTAGGAGCCAAAATGGCGATGCGTATTCCCCACTAAAATATAATAATACTGGAACGCGCACGGCCCATGCCGCCTTTGTTAAGAAGAGATCCGAGAAAGAGCATTCAAAGTGGTATCTTTATCCTTTTCCAAACTATACTGCGCATGTGCAATAGACGGTAGTGGGGCTCGTACAGTCTAGAGTCCTAGAAAACAGAGATACGACATTGAAGGGTATGGTCTGATTGGCTGTCTAAATCACATGACAAAGCACCAATCAAATGATCAAAGCGCCATTTTAATTCACTATTGCACCTAATGCATCAAGATACAGCTTTGTAAAGTATATACATATAAATTATA